>NW_026091436.1:0-4087 GCF_024586455.1 Bactrocera neohumeralis
GGTTAAACCCGGAACTCACAATCAAACAAATTAACGAATATATGACGTTAATGATAGGAATCAACTCGATATGGATTACTAAATATTTAAAAAAGAAAAGTCTTTTTTTACCCCAATTTTTTAAAAATTTTTGGAATTTTCCAAAGCTCTGCCGTTTTGGCTTTTTGCCCCTTTTGAAATGGGAAAATTAATTATTTTTAATATGTGAAGCTAATGATTTGAAGCAACTTGATATGGATTTCAGAATTGTACATGCCAAAAAAACGGTTTTATATAAAAATTAAAAATTTTTGGGAATTTTTTCCAAAAGCCTGCCTTATGTTCTTATGTAACTTTAGTGATGGTAGGGGAAATTTAACTTGTAAACTAATGATTTGAAGTAACGAAAGGATTTCTAAATAAGTATGCAAGAAAATCTTTTATACCTAAATGTAAAATTATGGAATTTTTTCCCAAAACATGTCTTATGGCTTATGAAACTTGAGTAAGATGGAGTGGGTTAATTTATTAATTTTTGTTAAGCTAAATGATTTAAAAAATTGATATGTTTCTAAATGTGTAAATCAAGAAAGTCGGTTTTATACCTAAATGAAAAATTTTGGAATTTTACAAACGTACTGCCGTTTTGGCTTTATGCCAACTTCTGTAAAATGACGAAGGTTAATTAACTTTTAAAATGTTTAGCTAATGATTTGAAGCAATTGAAAGGATTTCTAAATTTTCAAAATGGTTTAATACCTAAAATTTTAAAAAATTTTGGAAATTTTAAAACCTGCCGTTTTGGGTTTATGCCAACTTTTTAAGATGACGAAGTTAATTATCTTGAATATGCCACGAATGATTTGAATCAACTCGATATGGTTTAAATGTTAATGCGAAATCGGTTTTTTACCCAAATGAAAATTGTGGAATTTTTCCAAATCCTACGTTTTGGCTTTTAACTTTAGATAAAAAAAATTATTTAAATTGAATATTGACGTTAATATTTGAATAAAAACCCATAGGATTTTTAAAATGTGAACATGCAAGAAAGTCGGTTTTATAACTAAATGTAAAATTCTGGAATTTTTTCCAAATGCGCTGCCGTTTTGGCTTTATGCCAACTTCTTTAAGATGAAGAAAGTTAATTAACTTGAATATGTGAATTAAATAATTTGAAACAACTTGATATGGATTTATAAATGTGTACATGCAAGAAAATCGGTTTTATACCTTAATGTAAAATTCTGGAATTTTTTCCAAATGCGCTGCAGTTTTGGCTTTATGCCAACTTCTTCAAGATGAAGAAAGTTAATTAACTTGAATATGTGAATTAAATAATTTGAAACAACTTGATATGGATTTCTAAATGTGTACATGCACGAAAGTCGGCTTTATACCTAAATGTAAAATAGTGGAATTTTTTTCCAAATGCACTGTCGTTATGGTCTTATGTCAAATTGAGTAAGATGGTGAGGGTTAATTCATTAACTTTAATATGTGCAGCTAATGATTTGGAGCAACTTGATATAGAGTTTTAAATGTGTACATGCCGGAATATCGGTTTTATACCTAAATGTAAAATTGTGGAATATTTCCAAATGCTCTGCCGTTATGGCTTTATGCCAACTTTAGTAAGATGAAGAAAGTTAATTAGCTTTAATAAGGGAATTTAATAATTTGAAACAACTTCACATGGATTTGTAAATGAGTACATGCCAGAAAATCGGTTTTAAGCCAAAATGTAAAATTGCGGATTTTTTCCAAATGCTCTGCCGTTTTGGTTTTATGCTAACTTCTGTAAGATGACGAAGGTTATATTAACTTGAATATGTGACGTTAATGATTTGAATCAACTCGATATGGATTGCTAAATGTTTAAATGCAGGAAAATCGGTTTTATACCCAAATATAAAATTGTGGAATTTTTCCAAATGCACTGCCGTTTTGGCTTTATGCCAACCTCTGTAAGATGAAGAAAGTTAATTAAATTTAATATGTGCATTTAATAATTTAAAGTAACTTCATATGGATTTCTAAATTTGTGCATTCAAGAAAGTCGGTTTTATACCTAAATGTAAAATTGTAGAATTTTTCCAAATGCACTGCCGCTATGGCTTAATGCCAACTTTAGTAAGATGAAGAAAGTTAATTAACTTTAATATGTTAATTTATTAATTTGAAGCAACTTGATATGGATTTCTAAATGTATACATGCAGGAAAATCGGTTTTATAACTAAATGTAAAATTGTGGAATTTTTCCAAATGCACTGCCGTTTTGGCTTTATGCCAACTTTAGTAAGATGAAGAAAGTTAATTAACTTTAATAAGTGAATTTAATAATTTGAAGCAACTTGATATGGATTTCTAAATGTTTAAATGCAGGAAAATCGGTTGTATAACTAAATGTAAAATTGAGGAATTTTTCCAAATGCTCTGCCGTTATGGCTTTATGCCAACTTTAGTAAGATGAAGAAAGTTAATTAACTTTAATATGTGAATTTAATAGATTGAAACAACTTGATATAGATTTCTGAATGTGTACATGCAAGAAAGTGGGTTTTATACCTAAGTGTAAAACTATGGATTTTTTTCCAAATGCACTGCCGTTTTGGCTTTATGCCAACTTCTCTAAGATGGTGAGTGTTCATTAACTTGAATATGTTAAGTTAATGATTTGAGGCAACTTGATATGGATTTATAAATGTGTACATGCCAGAAAATCGGTTTTAAACTAAATGTAAAATTGTGGAATTTTTACAAATGCACTGCCGTTTTGGCTTTATTCTAACTTCTGTAAGATGACGAGTGTAAATTAACTTGAATATGTGACGTTAATGATTTGAGTCAACTCGATATTGATTGCTAAATGTTTAAATGCAGGAAAATCGGTTTTATACCTAAATGTAAAATTGTGGAATTTTTCCAAATGCACTGTTGTTTTGCTTTATGCCAACTTCTGTAAGATGAAGAAAGTTAATTAACTTTAATATGTGCATTTAATAATTTGAAGTAACTTAATATGGATTTCTAAATTTGTACATTCAAGAGAGTCGGTTTTATACCTAAATGAAAAATTGTGGAATTTTTCCAAATGCCACTGCCATTTTGTTTTTATGCAACTTTTGGGGTGAGAATTAATTAACTTTAATATGTTGTTTATATTTAAACAACTTTATGGGAAAATTTTTTAAAAGCCAGAAATCGTTTTTTAAATAAATGAAAATTGTGGGAATTTTTTTCCAAAAGCACTGCCTTTTGGCTTTATGCCAATTCTGTAAGATGAGAAGTAAAATTTAATTTAATTGTGCTTAAGTTTGAACAACTGATTGGATTCAAAGTTTTAAAAGGAGAAAATCGGTTTTAACCCAAATGTAAAAAATTTTGGAATTTTTCCAAAAACCGCCGTTTGGCCTATGCCCCTTAGTAAGATGAAAAATATATTACCTTTTTTTTGAAACAACGATATATTTTAAATGTAATGCCCGAAAATTTGTTTTATAAATAAATTAAAAGGAATTTTTCAAATGCACTGCCGTTTTGGCTTTTTGCCAACTTTGTAAAGAAGAAAGTTAATTAACTTTAATATGTTAATTTAAAGGGAAATAATTTATTAGTTTAAATGGTTTTTAAATTTAAAAAAAGTCGGTTTTATAAATTTTTAAAAAAATTTAGGGAAATTTTTTCCCCTTTTGCACCCCGTTTTTGCAATGGGGAAATTTTAAAAATGACGAAAAATTTTAACTTTTAAAATGTTTTTGCTAATGATTTGGGAAAAACAATGGGTTTCCCAAATGTGTTCATTCAAGAAATGGTTTAAACCTTTAAATTTTTTTGTGAATTTTCCCAAAAGCCTCCGTTTTTGGGTTTTTGCCAAATTTTGTAAGATAAAAATTTTTTTCTTTAAATGCCAAGTTAAGGGGTTTGAAACAACTTGATATGGGTTTCTAAATGTGACCCAAAGAAAGCGGTTTTTGAAATTTAAAAATTTAAAATTTTTTAAATGCGTATTGTTTTTCTTTACCAACCTTATTTTTTGAAAAAAAAGTTATTTAACTTGTTAGATTAAAAATTTTGTAAAACCGATATGGGTTGCAAATATTCAAA
>NW_026091437.1:0-129140 GCF_024586455.1 Bactrocera neohumeralis
AATGCCGTCCCACGGTTCCCTTATACCGAGTTGTTGACGAGTGCTCTCAGAGAGCAGGAGTGCAAGCCGAGTAGAAAATCGTTCGGCTGTCTGTTGTGATTGCAGCTTTCGACGTCGAACCTTCCTTGTGTTTGTTGGCGTGCGTTTTGCTGCACAGAGGCGGGTGCGAATCTTGGGCTGCAACAAGATAGTGGTCCGAGTCGATGTTAGGACCTCGGAGCGCACGCACATCTAAAACACTGGAGACGTGTCTTCCGTCTATCACAACATGATCGATCTGGTTGGTAGTTTTTCGATCCGGAGACAGCCAGGTAGCTTGATGAATTTTTTTGTGCTGGAATCTAGTACTACAGATAACCATATTTCGGGCCCCGGCGAAGTCGATCAGCCTCAACCCATTTGGGGATGTTTCGTGGTGGAGGTTGAATTTACCGACCGTAGTGCCAAAGATACCTTCTTTGCCCACCCTGGCGTTAAATTCGCCAAGCACGATTTTGACATCGTGGCGGGGGCATCTCTCATAAGTGCGTTCCAAGCACTCATAAAAGGCATCTTTGGTCACATCGTCCTTCTCATCCGTCGGAGCGTGGGCGCAGATCAGCGATATGTTGAAGAACCTCGCTTTGATGCGGATTGTGGCTGACGTTCATTCACCGGGTGAATGATAGTACTCACGACGGAGTCTCTCTCCCACGAATCCCACACCAAACTTGCGCTCCTTTATATGGCCACTGGAGTAAATGTCACAAGGACCTACTCGCCTCTGTCCTTGTCCCGTCCATCGCATTTCTTGGACGGCGGTGATGTCAGCCTTTATTTTCACGAGGACATCAACCAGCTGGGCAGCGGCACCCTCCCAATTAAGGGACCGGACATTCCAGGTGCATGCCCTGATATCGTTGTCCTTATTTCGTTTGCCATGGTCATCATCAAAAGGGGGGTCTCTCATCCGAGGCTGTTTTGTCTTTTTCATTGGGGTAGGCTTTTTACGTGGCGGGTCCCAAGCCCAGCGCACAACCTTATGTAGGGGATGTTTCGCCTTCTCACTTTAGCTCACCTTCGAACGGATGTTCTTAGGCTACCCAGAGGATACTTGGTCAAAGACCGGAAGTCGTGAGCTGCTTGAGTCATATGTAAAAGAATCGTTTCTGGCCACTCCCAAGTGAATGGCGATCAGAGAACTTTCCTCACTTGCGTGAACTTCTACACATGAACCCATCCTCCAAAAATAAATAAACAGTAAATTAAATATTTGGTCAACTGTCGTTCAAAGCTTTCACTGTTGAAAAAGTACGAGTTATTTTTGCACATTACGATAAGTGTACTTAAATCACCTCCGATTGAGATGTTTTATAATTCGGTAATAGGAACGTAATTTTTTATTAAAAATATGACGCGCAAAATATTATTACCAGTTTGCAAAAATTAACATATTGTTGACATAAATCTATAAAGTACGACTAATAGTTTAGTTGATTAGAGGTAGGCTAAAAAACTGACATTGGGAGAAAACATTTGCATTGCTGGACAAATCATCCCATTTAAAGGCAAATTTACACCTAAACATTACGTTAAAGGAAAACCATGTCCATGGGATATTAAAATTTTTTTCTTAGATCAACAATGGATGAAAACAGTTGGCTTCGGTTCTGCAGTCATTCAGCACTTATCGCAACGTATTCCAAATACCAAAATAAAATCAATGCTTCCGGACTCTCAAAAAAAAAATGTTAAAATGTTAGATTCAATGAATTTTGTCACGCAGTTGTTCGTACACTCCTCGCTGCCCAACAACAGGGAACACTTTTTCCTCATCTGAAACGCAAAACAGGTAGACAATCAAAGGCCTCAAATTCAAATTGTTCCAAAAATTTTCATAAAGCAAAATAATACTTTTTTATATCCACCTATTACATACTGTGAATTAATAAACTTTGATTTGAATTCCTTATAAAATTTAGTATGAATAAATTGTGCTTTTGGTGGGCAATGTCGAATATAGTGGACATCAGATAAAAGCCGGGGAGTTATTAAAATTGAAAAAGTTTAATTTTTCTATTTAGCAACACCATATTAGTGACATATAATGTGCATTTGAGATTATTAGGTGGACCTCAATATTTTAGACCACTAAAGGGATTAATATCTCATAAATGAACACTCTACAAAAGTTGCCTTTGCGACGAAGTCGAAACTCACACTGGCTAGGTAGTACGGGGCTCTAAACCTGATTTTTTCACGAAAATCGCATTTTTTTGTATTTATCTCGAAAATGACAAAAGCTATAGAAAAAATGGAAATGATAAATTTGATTTTATTTGCTACAAAATCGCAATCATTAATACTTCTCGAGATGTTCGGCTTTTCAAGTAAGGCTGTATGGAATTTTCATAGGTTAACATACATAATGGTATTACATACCATTTCTGTCGAATATCTCGAGACCTTTTTTGTATCAAATAAAATTTCCAACAAGTTTGTCATTTCCATTTTTTCTATCGAGAAGTACTAATGACTTATATGAGTTTACATATTACTAGCATTAACTACAAACATCACTCTACAGAAACAACAATCGTATCAAATAGCAGCAGATGTCAATATGGCAGCCAAATAGCCAAAAATTATAGTAAAACGCACAGCAACACCATTTTCATTCATGAACGCAAGCGCACTTTCAGCAGGCATACTTGCTTCATTGATAAAAGCTAACATAACTCTTGTCGATTTAACGTACTTTACATTATGCGCATACATAAACATAAGTACATATTTACGATGGTTTGTTGGTAAAGCTGATATAGCGGAAAGGGAAGCGGTGGCACCCGTAATTATTTTTTTACTCACAGCTCAGATTTTCTACCAACAACACAATGTTATGACGCTTTGCTGTTGCATCAGTCCTTCGACAGAATAACTCTTTGATATTAAAGCAAAAAACGAAAACTTCGGCATGTAACAATCTGTGTACATTTTCCGTATTCACTGTCATATTTGTTTACAAGTACACATGTTTTTACATATGCATTAGCGTCCGCTTGGTCTTTTCAGACGTTACCAAAAACTTGTATTGACCATAGCAAATAAATATTTAAATACTATATTTAATTAATAAATAATTAAGTAAATAATTAAGTAATCATTCAAACCTTGCTGTGATATATATTACGCTGGCTACGCTCTTGTGAGACGTGTTGTCAAAAGCACCTTCGATGTTTAGGAAGGCGCAGAGCAGCATTTCCCCTCCTTCCAGCGAACTCTCTATCTCCGAGATTAGCTGTACAGAGCAGTATTGGTTGATCTGCCTGCTCTGTACGCATGCTGATTAGCATGCAGGGGTGCAATTTTCAACGCCTTGGACCTTATTTCATGATCTACTATCTTTTCCATATTTTGGAATAAAAAGGAAGTTAGACTAATTAGCCTGTATGAAATTGCCAATGAATAGTCCTTCTTTCTTACATTGGGTATAAAGATGACCTTCGCTGTCCTCCATATTTCCGGGATTTACGCCTTTGCGAGGCTTTCCCTCATCAGCCGAACGAGGTATGGCAGTAGAACCTGATCTCCCTGTTATAAGAGTACTGGAAAACTGCCGTCTACTCCCGGATACTTGAATTTCTAAATAATTTCCTAATTATATAAAGTGAGGTTGCTTTTATATTCCTCCCAGACCCCCGTACGTTTCACCTTATTAAACAGCCTCCGTACTTTTTTCCTAAGATCTGAGAGTTTGATTGACCACCAGCGACAGTTGCGCCTGGTGGTGGTCGCCTTTAGGAGCCATGTACAGTAGTATGCGTATATAATGGACTGGTTTAGCGCAGACAGTCTGCTCTTCAGTCCCGGACCAGTAACACTTTTATCAGTCTGTCCACCATTTTGAGACCATTCCATTCAAATGCTCGTTGCTCATGGTGATGTCAAGTACCTCCCTACTACTTATTGTGATTTGTGTTTATGTCGCCTGCAGTAACTACACAACTGTTGATTCTCCCGAGAAATACGAAGACGAAGACTGGACTTTAGCAGTCCCTAGCTTCCACCGCAACTAGATCCTGTGTCAGGAGCTCTGAAATACAAAAGAAGCCATTGTTGTTCCTGACAACTACTCAAGTTCTCTCGCTTGAGATTCCCAGATTACCTTGTTGGCATCCGTCTTGAGGCCCCTAACCTCAGACCCCTCCAGAAGTTTCTACGTGGAGGGCAACTCCACTCAAGTCCTCTTGAGCTAGTCTTCTTGTCAGTGCTGTCAGTCCCATCCTGTTCTGCCGTGCTATCGCTGGGTTAAGTGGACCTCTGCTCCCTGTGCCCGTTGTAGTCTTATAAGGCCTCAAGACAACCAAGTTGAAACTGTAGTTCAGGCGCAAGTCGAACTTAGATTTAGTCTTCATCAGGTGTCCTCGGCCTTGCTGCTGACTACTCGCCAGGCCGAAGTGTTAGGGCCCAAGTTCTGATTTTTAGTCAGACCGAGAGCAAACTTCTACGGCAAGAGCGGTATGTCTTCCCCTCTTTTTATGCAGAGGACGGAGCCTTTTCAGCCTTTCAGCTTGGGAGCGATCTCCCGTAGCCGGATAGCGGTCCTCTAGTCCTTGCAGTCTACCTGCAATATGCCTCCTGGAGAACGGTGAGCCGTTCCTCCGCTACGCGGTTTATGACTGGGTAGTCGATGGTGCTGCGGCTTTGCACCCCGCTGCCTCGCCCGAGTTACGTCGACGTCGATGCCAACCACCATATGCTTGACCGATATGAATGCAACTGCAGTCCATAAGAACTGCAATAACGAGATAATGCCGACGTCAACGTTACCGACTTACCCCAAACTACTTAAAGTCAATTGGTCGACTTAAAATATTTTCTGTTTTTATTGTTGCAACAACGTTGCGACCACACGCAATATGCATATCATATTTCGAAACAAACTAGGGCACTTACACTAGATCACATTGCATTTCCGTTACACATTTCATTATTTTATATGATCAAACGAATATCGCGACAACCAAAAACAAAAAGCAACTAGCGTCACAATAAATAGCGCCTCGTAAACATTTAAGGGAATGCAATTGATGTAATGTGAGAAGTAGGCAACTTGACAAATATTGTCGCAACTACAAGTGGTTGCGCCAATATAACAAATAAAGAAAAAGAAAAAAAGCGCAGTCGGTAGGATCTTTGTCCTTAGACAACCACAACCACAATGACAACTACCAACAACGATATAAGTCTGATATCGGCATCAAATCTCTTGAGAGAAGCCGCTAAAATAAGAGAATTCAAGGGCGACGGAAGCTACGATGTTGCTTCATTCATCAGAGAGGTTGAGCTGATTCTGCCCTTGTTTAACGAGAACGAAGCAGCCAAAAACTATGTGTGGGACAGACACAATAAAACGAAAATTCAGGGAGGGGCGCTCCAAATAACAAGGACACTACCCAGCAACTCACCGTGGGATGAAGTTAAAACAGAACTTATAAGAAATTTTGGAGTAAGAGAGAGCTACCACCAACTCTTCCACCAGGCCATCACGACAAAACAGCACAACGACTTACGTTGTATTATTACAATCAATTAAAAAACATATTAGATAAGCTTATCTCTAAGTATAACTTAAGGGGGGAGATGGAGATTCTAAAACATACTCTGGTATTCTCAAAGCGAAACCTTATGGTGAAAATTTTGTGGTCAATAAGAAAGAATACGTTGGCCACGTACAGAAGAGGATGGGAACCCGGTTGCGTGAGTTAGTGAAGAAAACTGTTGAGGAAAAAATAGCCAATGGCAAAAAAACTCAAAAAAAATTCTTTCTGGAAAAGGTAAATTGACTAGTAAATTGATTGACAAACTAACTGTATATTATGGCTTAGCGATAAGAAGAAACGATGAATCAGCCTATAAAATGAGGGATGCGATATGGGCGACCCGCAGCATCAAAATTGCCCTTAAGATCCAGAGACGTGGTGCACCTGGCAGCGAGTATCAGCATCAGGTACTCTCTCATCGTTCAAACACCAATATACTCCATTACCAGATGATGTTTTGACTGCAATGAAACCAATTTATGAAGACCTGAGTAAGGATGAGCTTTTGGAGCGGTGTGTTGGAGGATTTACACAAAATAACAATGAAAGTTTCAATCAGTTGATTTGGAAAATTACTCCCAAAATACTTCCAGCTGGGTCGATAATCGTTCAAATTGCTGCATTAATCGCTGCTTGTATTTTCAATGAAGGGATATCAGCATTATTATTAATTATGCACGGTATGGACCTAAAACTTGGTCCAAATTTCCATGAATATGCCCGAAACATGGATGAAAACCGGGTGACCGTAGCCGAAAAGAAATCTACCAGCGAGACTCGTGAAGCCAGGATTCGCCATAGACTGGAGCAGAAGGGTGCCCTGGACACTGCAGCTGCAGCAGGTTCTCTACTTTATGGCCCAGGAATCGACGATTCAATGTAAGTTAAAAAAAAAATTTTCCCACTTTTATTGTCTCTTAAAACTTTAAACGCGTTTTTTTCAAAACTATGTTTTCAAAGTCGGTTATCAAGATTTTAATTTTTTTTCCTTCGTCCAATACCTAGTTTATTGTCTTTACTAAAACACGTATTTTTTATTTTTATTTCAGATGATCCTGAAAGAAGTTCTGCTGACAACGCGGATGCACCTTTTTTCCAAGGGACTGCCGGAAATGGCGTCATAATGACTGCCATTTTGATATTTTTTTTTGAAAATTTTACAAAACCCCTTAAACCGAAATAAGTCCATAGAATTTTCCCCAAGGACCACTGAATCCTTAATACTCAAAAATTTTTAAACAATATTCCGGTTCATTTATCGGCAATAATTTACGGCAGAAACATTAACTCCTTAAGGGAGTTCCAGGATTACGTACTGGAAGAAACAGGACTTACAAATTATTGAGGTTCTGCACCCCGACCTAGGGTCTATTGTGCCCTCTCCTGTATCACATGACCTCCCAAAGCCCCAGCAGTCTGAAAAATTCCAGTAGTTTGCCGGGCGCTAGTGTGGTGATGTGATCCCTGCTGATAAAGATGGAATCCAGGGCCTTAAGCCTTTTTCCACAGATTGCTGTGCAATCTAGGATAAGGTGTGCTGGTGTTTCCTGTTCCAGGTCGCAGAACCGGCAATTAGCACAGGAGATCATGCCCATGTTGGACAGGTGCTTCCTGAGCTTGCAGTGCCCTGTGTAGACTGCGACGAGGATTCGGAATTTCTCACGGGGGAGGTTAATTAATTCCTTAAACCTGGAGAGGTTATATCCTCCTAGGAGCAGCTTGGCGTGGCGCATACTTGCTGCCTGCCGCCAGTGCCGCTCCCTATCCTCTCTCTCCTCCGTGCGGAGCAGCTCCTTAAGAGTGTGGGGTCCTACTGCTACGAACGGCTCTGGTCCCCACATTTTGGACGCTGCCGCCGTGCGGGCCAGCTCGTCTGCCTTCTCGTTTCCTTCTACTCCCTTATGCCCTGGTACCCAAATTAGGTGCACCCGGTTGCACAGGGACAGGCGGTTTAGCCTTCCTATGCATTCTTCTACTAAAAGCGATTTGGTCTCGTACGATGAGATCGCTTTTAGTGCCGCTTGACTATCGCTGAGAATAGCTATGCGCTGGTTGCGATAGTTGCGGCTGAGGTTGATTTCAGCGCATTGACTGATGGCAAGAACTTCAGCCTGGAAAATGCTTGGGAAGCAGCCCATAGGTATGGATAGCTTGGTTCGCGGACCCGCAATACCTGCCCCAATGCCTTCCGGTGTTTTCGAGCCATCTGTGTACCACTGAATGGTACTGTCTTCCAGCAGTTTTTCCAGCGTGGAATCGTTCCACTCCTTCTTACTGCCTAGAGTTACTTTGAAATGCTTTTTGAAGTTTACTTTCCTTGTTGTGCCGTCTCTTGGGAGGAGGGCCAGCGGTGTGCTCTCCGCTAGAGCGTCCATCTGCCTGGAGGACATTATCTTCCCTCTCCCGCAGCCTTCTGCTGACATTAGCAGCATGGTGTGCTTTGCTGCTAGCTTGATCACCTTATGCAGCGGTGTGAGCTCTAATAAGACCTCCAGTGCCACTGTGGGGCATGTGCGCATTGCCCCCGAAGCACAGACACATGCAAGTCTTTGCAGCTTTGACAGTCTCTGAATCACAGAGGACTGTGCTGCTTTGGTGGCCCAGGCAACCGCTCCATAGGTGACGATGGGCCTTACTATCATGGTATACAGCCATCTCATGATGTTTGGCTTGCATCCCCATGATCTGCCGGCTAGGCGTCTGCAAATCATAAGTGCTCTTGTTGCTTTGGACAGCGTTAAGTCCAAATGCCTGCTCCATTTTAGTGTTGAGTCTAGGGTGACGCCAAGGAATTTGACCTCCCTAGACATTTCCACCTCTGCGCCTCCAATTGTTAGGGTCCTCAGGCCCGGAAGAGATCTCCGCCTAGTGAATGGGATCACGGTGGTTTTTGCTGGGTTGATGTTTAACCCTACCGTGTTACACCATTCCTTCGCCAATTTTAAGCCCCTTTGAACAATGTCACAGAGAGTGTTCTCAAATCTTCCTCTCGCCATTATGACAATGTCGTCCGCGTACCCTTGACAGCGGATTCCATTGCTGGTGAGCAGCTCGAGTAGTTCGTCTACTATCAGGCTCCAAAGCAGAGGGGACAGTACTCCACCCTGTGGGCAGCCCCTCGTGGTGCCAAGACGAATTTTACTTCCTCCAACTGTTGTTTCTGCAACCCTAGTGCGCAGAAGGGCTTCCGTCCATCTGCGTATCGAGGGATTTACGTTCCTTCTCTCGAGTGCCTTGATGACGCTAGTGTGAGACGCGTTATCAAAGGCCCCTTCGATATCAAGGAAGGCGCAGATCGCAACCTCGCCATTATCCAGCGAATCCTGTAGCTCAGACGCGAGTTGGTACAGAGCGGTATTTGTAGATCTACCTGCCCTGTACGCGTGTTGTCCGGCATGTAGGGGTGCAATCTTCAGCGCTTCCGATCTAATATGGTTGTCTATTACTTTTTCCATCCCCTTCAGCATAAAGGACGTGAGACTAATAGGCCGGAACGATTTGGCTAACGAATAGTCTCTCCTCCCTATCTTGGGGATGAAAATCACTTTTGCTATTCTCCACGGTTCGGGGATATACGACATCGCCAGGCTGCCTCTCATCAGCCCCAGCAGGTGTGGTAGGAGGATATCCATACCTTGCTGCAATAGGGCCGGGAAGACGCCGTCCACTCCCGGTGATTTGTAGCTCGAGAAGGAGGCCAGTGCCCATCTGACTGAGTCAGCAGTGAACAGAGTCCTTGCCGTCAGCCAGTCTGAGCGATCCGGCCTGCGTGTGACCAAGGTTGGGGTTAGGTCAGCTTGAGCCCTCTCCGGGAAGTGCGTTTGTAGGAGCGTTTCTGCCCTCTGCTCCGCGCTTGTCGTATATGTCCCGTCCTGTCTCTTTAGGGATAATACTGTGTCCGTCCTACCCTTCGACAACGCCTTGTGCAGTCGAGCTGCCTCCGGGGTCGAGGAGACGCTATCACAGAATTTCCTGAAACTGTTTGACTTGGCAAGCCTAATCTCCTTGTTGTAGGCTGTTAGGTGCCATTTGTAGTCCTCCCAGCTGCCTGTGCGCTTGGCTTTGTTGAACAACCTACGCACCTTCAGTCTGAGGGCTGAGAGTTTACTGGACCACCATGGCCAGCCTTGTTTGCTGGTGGTCGCTTTCAGTGGACAGGCACAATGATAGGCGTCCATAATGGACTGGGTTATGGCACTCAGTCTGCTCTCCAGTCCAACTGTGGTGGACCTAACATCCGCCTGCTCCACTACACTTATACTTCTACTTAGGATCTCTTTGAAAGTGCCCCAATTTGTATTTCTGGGGGTACGAGTTGGAGGTCGGTCCCCGACTACCACCCTCAGAGCAAAACGAATGATTCTGTGATCTGACAGTGAGGGCTCTTTTGATACCCTCCACTGCGAGATCAACCCATCATGTTGTCATTGCTTAGGGTAATGTCTAGGACTTCCCTGCGGACACTTGTTACGAAGGTTGGCTCGCAGCCCACATTCTCAATGTTAATATTATTACTAAGTATGAATTCAAGCAGTGACTCACCCCTCATGTTGCAGTTCGTGCTACCCCATTCCGTGTGATGAGCATTTGCGTCACATCCTATGGTCAGGGGGAGATTGTTGGATTTACAATACTCCACCAGACCAAGTATCGATGGGGGGGGTGCTGTGGCTGACTCTCCCGGAAAGTATGCGGATGCAAGGACGAAGTCCGATCCTTCCTTGTCCTTCACTTGCACCGCCACCAGGTCTTGCGTTAGAAACTCTGAAATACAGAAAAAGTCTATATCGGCTCTAACGACTACACAAGATCGGGGTCTCTCGCTAGAGAGATCCCAGATTACCTTGCTCCTTCTCATGTTGAGGCCTCTTACCTCTCCTTTGAACACCCAAGGTTCCTGGATTAGAAGGATGCCCAGGTTATCCGAGATGAACCTCTTCACGATGACTGCCGAGGCTGCCGATGCGTGATGTAGGTTCACCTGGGCCACTTCTATGCCGGTGCTGGAGCCTACAGAATCCGTTCTAAGAGAGACAGGTCCCCGTCTTCGTCCCCTTCATCGACCTGCATCTCCAACCCTTCCAGAAGCTCCTGGGTGGATGGCATCTTTTCTTCTTGCCCGTTGCTCTCGTCTGCATCCGCGGCGGTGGTCGCAACCTGCCCAGCCGAGATGAGTCCGCTGGGGGATTCGCTATCCTCCCCCGAAACCACAGATGCAGTCGCCTCCTGCTCCTGGGTGAATGACACCTTTCCTTCCTGCCCGTTGCTCTCATCTGCATCCGCGGCGGCGGTCGCAACCTGCCCAGCCGAGATGGGTTCGCTGGGGGATTCGCTGTCCTTACCCGAAGCCACAGCTGCAGTCGCCTCATGCGCCGCTGGGCGAGCTACGGGAGGAGCTGGTGCTACGTTCATCCCCGTCTTGGCCTCTTGGCTCGTGGACGCAGCCTTGGGCCTCCATGGCCGCATCACAATCTTGCCGAAGCGGAAATTCAGTTTGAATCCCTTCAGCCTTATAAACTTGTAGGACTCGTCGTCCATCGTGATGTTGAGGTTCCACCCGGAACCCACAACACTGCTTGCTACGACTTTCCACGCCGAGGTACTTAAACCTTCGTTCTGGTTCCTCACCAGACTAAGCACGAAGTCGTAGCTATCCTCTGCACTTCTCGGAAAGAACGCTACCATGCTGTGTGTTCGCGGTATTTCCTCACCTTTCTTTACACACAGGGCCGGGCCCTTCCAACCCTCGAGCCTTGGCGTGATCTCCTTCAGCCAGGTGGCCGACTTCTCTTCCTGGCAGTCGACCAGCAGCATGCCGCCCTTAAAGAATATGCCGTTAAAGGCACCGGTGAACTTATTGCCAATGGATAGGGCCTTTACCAGGCAGTTCTGTAGGGCTGTAAGTTGCTCAGGCTCTAGGGCCTCCGCCGGGTAATTGCGGGGCACCATTGCCATACGGATGCTACTTACAGCCTCCGAGTATTTGCGGCTTTCGGTACTTATTGGCTGCTGGTTGGGGTTGGAGCGCCTACCACTGGCCTCTTGTGGTTTATCTTCCCGTATTCTCTTGGGCTTAGGTGGCACCTGAGGCGTTATTTGGCCACCCTTCCTCTTCTCCGATCGACTAGGTGCCTCCTGGGTCGCCGGCCTTGCTGCGCTCTGTCCCTCCGACGAGGCTGCTTTAGCACGACGACGCCTTCGGTTCCTGCGTTTTGTCGCGGCCGATCCACCGTTGGTACCTGCGTGTCGTACATTGTTAGGAGAGGGGTCTTTCCCACTGCTCCTACCCAGAGCCCGCCTTTCGGCTGACTCCGGGGTCATGCCGTCCTCAAGGAATCTTAGGTACCACTTAAGAGTGGCTCCACTCATTCCCAATCTACGTGGGTCGTCATGACCTCCTGGCTGTCCTGGCTCCGGGGTACAAGGAATGTTCCCTCGTTGCCGTCTTCTTTTACGTTCACCCCTTGATTCCACTTTCGTGAAACCACCCTCCTCTCCGCAGCCGATCCTGCTCGAGGGGGTTGCGGGGGTAGCGTTTGCGCGAATTGCGGTTGACGCGCTGCGTTGAGTGCCGCTGCAAGAGGGCACATCGTCGTCGTCGTCACGAGCGTGCTCTTCAAAGAGTGCACGTTCTTCCGGCGACAGGGCGTCCAAGAAGCTAAACTTACGTTTAGCCCCTGGGCCACTCTTGCCTGCGGTAGTATTGCTGCTGCTGTCCATGTTCACCGTTTTGATTGTCGTTGCTTTGGTCGTTGCCGTTGTTGTTGTTTGTTGTTGTTGTTTTTGTGGTTGTTGTTGTTTCATCTTGTTCTTACGACCGTTCGGCTCGTGTTGTAAGCCTCCCGGTCTAGTCTTACAGAAGGGGAGTCTAAAAGTCCACTGCGCCAGAGCCCCTTGACGCAGTAAGGCCACCGTTACTTCCCAAGGCGGCCCGGTGTTGGGAAGGCTCCGTACGAATACAGCCGAATTTACCTCCTGGCTGCAAATCATCCAATGGGCACGGGTCGCATAACACCCTGGATTAGGAGGTGGTAGCTCTTGGTCACCGTGCACATGCAGCCTCCGACAGCCACCGGGGGCGATGCTCTGCAGCAACATCTCCGGTAGCTGAGAGATGCTGTGCTGTGCTGCGGTTTAAGCCCCTGCACCACGACAAGGTGCCTACCATTCGCAGAGCCTTATTGATAATAGGAAATTAATTAAGTATAAAAGAATAATCCCTCAATAAAAGTCCGGTCATTTAATAGTGTTCACATGAGCTATTAGCGTTCTGCAGCATCCCACATCGCATCACCTCACGTCACATCGCATCACGTCACGACACAACACCTCATTACACAACAGTTCACAGCACACACCACTACACACACACGCATCAAACACAGTACCTGACACCGCCCAGGTTATGTGCCCTGAGAGTTGCTTGTGCATTTAGAACGGTGTCGCACGAGGCGAGTGCTATCATATCTGGTCTTATGCCACCGGATATAATGGCCTCTGAGCTAAGTAGAGTCTACCATAGAACAAAAACAATGAATAGGCGCCTAACGGTCGACGAGCGCAAAGAGGAGAGAAAGTCAAGTCTCGATGAGTGGCAAAAGCAATGGGATGCGGCAGATAAAGGAAGATGGACCCATAGATTAATTAAGAATGTATCAGCCTGGATTGACAGATAACACGGAGAGACAGATTTCAACCTAACGCAGTTCTTATCGGGCCATGGCTGTTTCAGGGAATACCTACGCAAATTTGGCCACGATGACGAAATACAATGCTCCTTCTGCGGAAATGCCGCAGAAAACGCAGAGCACGTCTTTTTCACCTGCTCCAGGTATGTAGTAGAGAGAGAGACGATAGAAAAGCTGACAAATGAAAGCATAACGCCTGACAACATAGTGAGTCACATGCTGCGATCACAGCTGGTGTGGGCTAAAGTGAAAGAGTGGGCCGCAATAGCGCTCCTAGAACTGCGAACAAAAGAAAGGCAGCGAAGAAGCATAAGACCACATGAAGAACCCGGGCGGTAGGTCGTGAAGAGGCAGTTATTGCCCAGCTTGGTCCTGCGAAGTAGTGCCTAACGGCGGCCCCGCAGGTCCGAATACAAGCTATAGCAGCCGAAGTTAAGGGTTTAGTACGTAGGCATAATGTCCCGCAAGTCCAGAATAGTTATGTATTACTGTCTGGGCGTGGTCCCGAAAGAGGTGTACCCTAGCGGACAATAAGAATCGTGCATGCTACCAGTTCCACCCTGGTAGTATCTTTAGAAGATTCCCCCTTCGGAAACAAAAAAAAAAAAAACCTGACACCGCTCACTATTACAACACAACAACCACACGATCATCAACGAGACGACTCGGATTAATCTAATATTCACCACCCAAACTATCAAAAGGGATAGATCCGAACGGGATCCCTCTCTTATTCGTTCCATCCGTGAAGAAAGACGGTCGACCCGCAAGTATTCATCCCGCAACCTCCATTTTTTCGATTTGTGACTTCCCGCCAAGTGACGTAGTGACGTGTGTCCCGGATTTCGCCGCAGTGGCAGTGTGAAAACCCATACAACAAAATCATACAATTGTTATATTAATACAAAAAAAAGAATACATATAAGTGTACATTCAGTTAGTGAAATAAACGAAATTAATTTTGAATACAGATTGTGCGATAGAAAGTGCTTTTTAGTTGGCATAAGTATACTATATCGAGTAAGTATACTAGTGTTACACGTTAACAAATGGTCCTTCGAGCCTTTCCGAAAGGCACCTACCTAAAATCAAAAACGGGCGCGTTATAATCACAGATAAATTAACAAACATATAAACATATAAACATATATATGTACATAAGTCGCAGGAGACAACGCTAACGAACAACAAAGGAGGAAGAAACCTAAGCAAAAGGGACAACGCTGGACATACATACATACACATTTATGAAAATTAACAGAGGAATAAACAGGGACGAAAAAGGGGATAAGTAAAAAAAAAACCCAAGCCCCCTGGCGGAATATAATGTGAGTCCGTTCCATATATTAATTTGATATATGTATATATAAAAATATATAAATTTATTTATTTCGCACATATATGTATATGTATGTATGTTAAGTACAGTTTGGACGGTATTTCGGGACACCGTTAACTGTTCTTAACAGTTCGATATATGTATATATATATCTACAAAAAAAATAATAACTGAAAAAAAAGTACAGTACCCGCCTTTTGCTTAGCTTGTGTCGTTAGACACCCCGTTATATAATTTCCGAAACAAAAAAAAAAATAAAAAATTTTCCTAAGTCAAGTATAACTTGCGATAATTCTTGCGATACCCCTTGGGCTATAAAAAAAAGCAACAAGCAGGATCGCTCAAACCCTAAGCAAAAGCGGAAGATACGGAACAAAAAGAAAACCAAATATATGCATATATAATTAAAACATACATACTTATATATGTATAAGCACACTATTCTTCTAATATTGCAAATTCTACCATTTTAATATATGTACATATTTATATGCATACATAATCGTACGTATATATGTACATATGTGAACTAACTTCATCTACATCAAGCTATAACATATAATAATATAATATTAACTACCTGCTTGGATGTTCAATTCGTGTATCGAAACACACTACCAAAAAACATTACAAAAACAATTTACAAAAGACAAGTACTCGTTGCTTGCAAATTTCCAGCGATACCCCTTGGGCTATAAAGCAACAAGCTGGATCGCTTATAACATTCAAGCAAAGGTAGGTAATAATAATAATAAAAAAAAAGTAATAAAGGAATAAAAAAATAAAAAGAGAGAAAAAAAGGCATTACATTTATGTATGTACCAATGTGTGCAGCTTCCGCGTGACATATGTACATACAATTTTTTTTTGTTTTTTGCACATTATATTTCAATTATTCTTTCTTCATACATATTTGAACGAATTATTTGGTACATACACATTTATGTACATACATATGTATATAATTCAAACCATATATGTACATACTGACATAAAAATATAAACATATATACATATATTATTTCCTACTGTTTTTTCCGCGCATTTATACATTTATGTGCGATTAGCAAATTGTTATATGTTACATTTTTATAACATATATATATACATATATAACAATTACATACCCAAAAGGGATACGAGCAAAACCAAACAAAAAGGAAAAACGTTACGTGGCGCATATAAAGCATATACATATGCTAACATATAATAAATAAATAGATACATACAAACAATTTGCGTATTGTATTTTTTCTTTCGCTTTTTAGTTTTCTTAATTCATTTGCAGATACAAATATACAAATAAGCGCGAGGGAACTAAAGATATTTTGCTACACTTTAAAAATTTTCAGTCACATTCATAAAAAAAAAAAGAAAAAATTTTTATCGAACTTTTACGTAAAATACTTTTACAAAAAAAAAAAAACTTTAATCTTTTTATGCGGTAGCGAATCAAAAAATTTGACCACAAATATATTTTTTGTAAAATATATAATTTTTTACAAAAAAAAAAAAACATCTTCTGTTGATAAAATTTTAATTTATAATCTTTCGAAAATCTATTTAACTACATTGCTACAGCATTATTAATTTTGAACCAATATCTATTAGACAAAACTTTAAGCTAAAAGCTTCAACCTATATTCAAATTAATGCAATCTGACAAATCAAGAGAGGTTAAGCCAAAAACACCTCTATCACTAGAAATTCCTAAAATGGCTGATGAAGATAAACCACAAGGCACACCTGCAGAAGCTACACGCTCAAAGCAGAGTATAAAACAAAAAAGATCAAAAGATCAGACAATATCTAGATTCATCACTGAAAGTGACAATTTTATAAGATATTGTACAAGATTTCAAGCTTAACTTATTACTGACATCACAGAATCAGTTTTGAATATAAAACTAGAAAGTGTGAACAATCTCTGGGCTCGCCTTCTGGCAGCGTACGATACAGTACTAGATACTGACGATGCAGAACTGCCAGAAAACGCAAAAGCTTCGGCGATAGCCAAATGTGATAACTGCCGCGATCAGTATGAGTTGACAAAGGGAATGATAACTGAACAAATAAGTTTAGTAAGGCCAAGTAGAGCCACTACTCCCCCTCCCAGAGTAGTTACAACACCAAAAGAAGACCTAGATAAAGGCATGTATCTCAAAGTACCAGCTTGTGATACTGAAGTTTTTAATGGATGTTATGATCAATGGCCGTCCTTCCGGGACATGTTCACTGCCGTTTATATAAACCATCCTAAACTCTCACAAGCACAAAAGTTATACCATCTAAGGTACAAATCAAAAGGGGAAGCAGGCAGTATCGTCAAGCGATTCGCTTTAAATGACAAAAATTTTAAGCTGGCTTGGGAAGCACTAGTCAAAAGATACGAAAATGGAAGGGTTATGATAGAAAACCCAATAAAAACATTATTACATCTACCAAAAATTCAAAAAGAAACCAGCCAGGAATTTCAAAATTTATACTCGACAGTGACTAATTGCATATCAGTGTTAAAAACACAAAATATCTCCACAGAATCGTGGGACCCCATCATAGTAACTATTTATGCAGAAAAACTCCCTGATGCTGCGTTACTACGATGGGAACAATCACTTGTGGAAAGGAAAAAAATGCCCACATGGGAGCAAATGAAAGCATTCCTCACTGCTCAATACGAGATAGCTCAGCGAATTGACAACAAAAATATAAATCTAAAAAGTCATCAAAATGACGCAAGTAAAAGCTTATTCAAACCTCAACCCAGCAATAATATGCAATTCAATAGACACGTTAATAAAAGTTACACTTTCGTGTCAAACCAAACTAATAAATGGCAACCATTATGTGAAATTTGTAAAGGAGGTCACAACATAAGATCTTGCGAGAAATTTAAAAAAACAAAAAACAAAAACAATCTTGTTAGACAACATAAACTTTGCATCAACTGTCTGTCGAATGCTCATACGACAAAAGACTGTGAAAGCAAATTTAATTGTGTGTACTGTCAACGAAGACATCACTCACTGCTTCACATTACGAACTTTCAAAATATGAAGCAAAATCAATTTCATAAAACCACCGGGTTAGTCACTACAACTACATCATAGTCCCGAAACCTCAAATTCCGGAAAAAGGAAGAACAACTATGTTGCTCTAAAGCAGCAAAAATTCAAGCGAATTATTCAGAAAATGAAAGCAAAATTCTTTTACCCACTGCGGTCATCAACATAGAACATAAGGGTGATTTATTCAAACTTAGAGCACTAATAGATCAAAGCTCACAAAGATCCTTTATATCATCAAAGGCTCAAAATCGGCGCAAATTGCCAATAAAACATTCAAATTTCCAAATATCGAGAATGGGCGGAAGAATTATCCAAAATTCGAACAAATGCGCAATTACCATGGTATCTCCAAATGCGGGTATTAGAATAGATGCACAAGCCATCGTTCTACCGCAAGTATGATATTATTTATGAAGTAAATAAATTACACTGGGAAAAATGCTCACATCTCAAATTAGCAGATCCCAACTGTCATACCCCATCACAAATCGACATATTATTAGGCAGTGATTTAATACCTCAAATAATTCTTGAAGGTATAGGAAAATCTCCAATAAATTGTCAGCCCAAAATACAATCTTTTGGTGGATTAGATTTGGATCGGAAGTCCCTGAAAAAATCAATTCTTTCACCACACAAGTGGAAAATATCTCAAACGAGTTCTTAAAAAATCAACTTAAAAATTCTGGGAAATAGAATAATTACCCCAAGTCACCCAACTTTCAAAAGAAGACCAGACGTGCGAAGCCTATTACAATTCCACAACAGCAAGAAACGAACATGGTCGTTATGTTGTGCGATTGTCATTCAAACCAACTTTTCGTGAAACCATAGCTCTAGGCCACTCTAGAATATCAGCAGTCGACCAATTTCTAAGCCTAGAAAAAGGCCTGATAAAGAAAAGTGAGCTTAAATCGGCATACGATAATGTGATGGATGAAAATCTTGAACTCAATCCTATGGAAGAAGCTGTACCATCTGAAATGGTATCAAAAGGTAGATATTTATCTTTTTAACTGCCACATCATGGGGTAATAAGACCTGATAAAATTACAACAATGCCTCAAAGACTACGAGCTCAGGCAAATCATTTAATTATGTACTATACACAGGGCCAACGTCACAACCTGATCTCATGTTGCTAATTCTAAATTGGCGCATGTTTAAATACGTTTTCTATGGGGATGTAGAAAAAATGTACAGTAATAGTCCAATTAGCGACTACAAACTTAAAACCGTCACCTTTGGCATTAATTGTGCACCCTATTTGGCCATTAGAACATTACATGAAGTGGCAAAAAAAATGGTACAAATTTGCCTTTAGCATCTTCTGTGTTGCAAACACAAACATACGTGGACGACAAGAAGATTACATCAAATCACCCTGAAATAATAAAAGACATTAAAAAGGAAGACTTATTAGATACAAATTTCCTTAAATTTGAAACGGCCAGTACAACAAAAACCCTAGAATTTAAATGAAATGCGATAACAGATTCAATTCTCATATACAATTGAGTCAATATCTGCAATGTCCTCTAAAAAGGCTTATTGCGCAACAGTTTACGTACGCACTCAGTACGATAACAAAATATCTTCACACCTCTTAGTAACAAAAGCCTGCATCTGTGAAGACACTCAGTCTGCCACGGCTTGAACTGAATGGTCTTCTGTTAGCAAAATTAATTTCAACAGTCCAAACCCATCTCAAATTAAACGATCATAAAATGTATCTTTGGTCAGGCTCAGAGATAGTTTTAGCATGGTTAGAAAAACCACCCTATACCTGGAAGACCTATGTATGTATCAAACCGCATATCTTAAATCTTAGACTTATTAGTTAGCCCAGCAAAATGGCAACATGTTGCAAGTGCAGATAACCCAGCGGATCTTGGGACAAGAGGTTGCAAGCCACTGCACCTCGCCAGTACTACACTTTGGTGGAACGGTCACACATGGCTAACAGAATCACCAGAATTCTGGCCAAAGTCTCCTGCTCGGAATATCATACCTCCGGAAAGTCGGAAAATAGAAAGTTTTCATATCACTTCAGAAGAGAATGATATTCTCCACAGTTTTTCATCATTTCTTAAAGCACTAAGGGTAGTCGCTTATATTAAGCAATTCATTCAAAGATTTAAACAAAAAATGAAAGGATCACTAAATGATCCTTGCGTACAACTAACGCATTCCGACTTGCAACATGCCAAGGTCAGTCTAATATTATATACACAAACTCGCTATTTCAGCAAAGAGAAATCAAAGTTGCTCGAAAAGCGACCTCTCGAAAAGGGAAGCTCACTTCTCGTCTTAAATTCATTCTTGAACTCTAAGGGACTAATACGGGCAAATGGAAGACTAGCCAACTCCAGCCTAAGTTACAACGAACGACATCCCATCATTATTCCAGAGAAATTCACGTTTTACTTACCTATTTCTAACATATCTGCACCAGCTTACACTGCATGGTGAGCATCGCTTAATGCAACAAATGGTCCGTCAAAAATTTATATACCGCGACTAAAGCCACAAATCAAAAGGACGATTTTCATGTGTAAGCCATGTACCATGTACAAACACAAAATGCGTTCGCAAATCATGGCAGCTTTACCACCTCAACGCTGCAACTATGCTCTACCCTTTACCATCACTGGGGTTGATTTTGCGGGACCTTTCCAGATAAAGGCCTCCATGTTAAGGTCTATTTCATTTAGAAAATCAGTACACCTCGAGCTTTGTTCAGATCTGACTACTGCGGCTTTTCTTGCAGCATTTGCACGCTTTGTCGGACGACGCGAATTTCCTTCAAATATAATGAGCGATAATGGGAAAAACTTTGTCGGAGCCCAAAGAGCAACAGAGAAAGAGTTTATAAACTTCATAAAAGAAGTCTCCTCTGAAATTGTTAACAAATATACACCCCAAGGGACCGATGGGAAAGAATCAAGATTCTCCATTACGAATTCAGCCACAGATGGAAGGAAGACTATCTCAAAGACCTCCATAAGAGATATCGATGGAAAAGGGCCCAGAAGGAAGCCAATGCAGGAGAATGCGTCATCATACAGGACGAATGCTTTCCTCCAACAGAATGGCGACTAGGCCGCATTGAAAAGGTTCATCGAGGAACAGATGGTCATATAAGAGTAGTCGATGTTCGAACACCAACCGGCATATTAACTCGACCAGTCCCCAAAATGTATTTTCTTCCAAACAGCGAAGAACAACTTCAACCAAAAACCGCAAAATAACTCGCACAATTAATCGAAAAGTAATAAATCAATTCCGGTAATTTGAAATTAACCCGCTTTATAATCCGTACATAAAAATAAACTCAAACAAGCGCGTTAAAGATCGGCAAACTTTAAACGCATTTTTCTCGAATCATCATTTTCTGAAACTGTCATGGTCCTAAAAAAAAAAGTATTCAACCGATTGCTTTAAAATTTACATATGTTCTTCTACTCATTTACAGTTATCGTCCCTACCAGAATTGTTTATGTTCGAAAATATTTTAATATTTTTTTTAACTATTTTTAATAAAAAAAAAACAGATTTTCGTGACTTTCTTTTGAAGTTCGACATTTTTTTTTTTAATGAAATTTATTACATATATTTGCTAGGGACGATAGTCGCAGAACTACTGAATAATAAACCATTAGATTTTTTTATTTCAGACAACATGAACAGCCGCTATCACCATGACCAGTGAACTACTTTTTTTTGTTGGGGACTACTTTGATTTAAAAAAAAATATATTAAAAATGTAAAAAAACAAAAACAAATTTTTGTGTATATTTCAAAATACAGATAAAAATATTTAAAAAAAAAAATTAAAATGATTGAATTTTGTTGTCGCATAAAAAAATTGCCCTTAAAAGTGGTAAAATGTATGCGTTCACATGAGTAGTAGTACCGCCTTAAATGACGAAAATTTTAAGCTGGCTTGGGAAGCATTGGTCGAAAGATACGATAATGGAAGGGTTATGATAGAAAACTCAATAAAAACTTTATTGCATTTACCAAAAATTCAAAAAGAAACCAGCCAGGAATTTCAAAATTTATACTCGACAGTGACTAATTGCATATCAGTGTTAAAAACACAAAATATTTCCACAGAATCATGGGATCCTATGATAGTATATATTTGTGCAGAAACACTCCGATGCTGCTTTACTACGATGGGAACAATCACTAGTCGAAAGAAAAAATGCCCACATGGGAGCAAATGAAAGCATTCCTCACTGCTCAATACGAGATAGCTGAGCGAATAGACAAAAAAATATAAAGCCAAAAAGTCATTAAAATTACTCAAGTAAAAACTTGTTTAAACCTCAAGCCAGCAATAATATGCAATACCATAGACATATTAATAAAAATCACACATTCGTGTCAAACCAAACTAATAAATGACAACCATTATGTGAAATTTGCAAAGGAGGTCATAAAATAAGATCTTGTGAGAAATTTAAAAAACTATCCGTTTCTGACAGGAACAAACTTGTCAGACAACATACATAAGTATACTTTGCATCAACTGTCTGCCGAATGCTCATACGACAAAAGACTGTGAAAGCAAATTTAATTGTGTGTACTGACAACGAAGACATCACTCATTGCTTCATATTACAATTTTTCAAAATATGAAGCAAAATCCATTTTAACAAGTAAGGAAGGGCTAAGTTCGGGTGTCACCGAACATTTTATACTCTCCCATGATAAAGTGATAATCGAGATTTCATTATAAAATTATAAAATTACGTCCAAATATGCCCCTCCCTAATGCGATCCTTTGTGCCAAATTTCACTTTAATATCATTATTTATGGCTTAGTTATGACCCTTTATAGGTTTTCGGTTTTCGCCATTTTGTGGGCGTGGCAGTGGGCCGATTTTTCCCATCTTCGAACTTAACCTTCTTATGGAGCCAAGAAATACGTGTACCAAGTTTCATCATGATATCTCAATTTTTACTCAAGTTACAGCTTGCACGGACGGATGGACGGACAGACAGATATCCGGATTTCAACTCTACTCGTCACCCTGCTCACTTTGGTATATATAACCCTATATCTAACTCTTTTAGTTTTAGGACTTACAAACAACCGTTATGTGAACAAAACTGGAGAGTATTATAGTTTTGTTCACATAAGTTAGCAACTTTGTTGCGAGAGTATAAAGAACCACGGGGTTAGTCGCTACAACTACATCAAGTAGTTCCGAAACCTCAAATCCCGAAAAAAGAGACGAACAACCATGTTGCTCTAAAGCAGTAAAAATTCAAGCGCTTCATTAGGAAATTGAAAGCGAAATTCTTTTACCCTTTGCGGTTATCACCATTGAACATAAAAGTCATTTATTCAAACTAAGAGCGTTAATAGGTCAAGGTTCTCAAAGATCCTTTATATCATCAAAGGTGCAAAATCGGTTAAAATTGCCAATAAAACATTCCAATTTTCAAATTTCGGGAATGGGTGGAAGAATTATTCAAAATTCAAATAAAATATGCCCAGTCGCCATAGTTTCTCCAAATACGGATATAATAATAGATGCACAAGCCATCGTTCTACCGCAACTTACAAATTTGCTTCCAAGCTATGAAGTAAATAAAATACACTGGGAAAAATGTCCACATATCAAACTAGCAGATCCCATTTGTCATACCTCATCTCAAATCGATATATTATTAGGCATTGACTTAATACCTCAAATAATTTCTGAAGGTATAAAGAAAATCTCCAATAAATTGTTAGCCCAAAATACAATCTTTGGGTGGATTATAAGTGGCCAAGACCCTGCAAGAATCAATTCTTTCACCACACAAGTGGAAAATATCTCAAACGAGTACTTAAATAATCAACTTACCCAACTTTTAGAAGACCAGGCATGCGAAGCCTATTGCAAGTCCACCACAACAAGAAACGACCATGGTCCTTATGTTGTGCGACTACCATTCAAACCAACTTTTCCTGAAACTATAGCTCTAGGCCACTCTAGAATTCTAGAATTCCTAACCTGATAAAGAAAAGTGGGCTTAAATGAGCATATGATAATGTGTTGGAAAAATATCTTGACCTAAATCATATGGAAGAAGCTGTACCATATGAAAAAGTAACCAACTTCAGACCGTTCGCGCTGTCGCATTGGAATCAGCTGTTTAAAAATTTGCTGTATGACAGTTCGGAGAATTGTTCACAAGTGTACAAAAGCGTTTTGCCAAAAGTGAACGCAAAAAAAGTGATCAGCGATAGAATTCAAACGTAATAGTGTGATCGCTTTATATTTAGCTGGAAAATCACAGCCAGCAATTGTTCATGAGCTCAAACTCGTTACAATGATACTAGTAGCATCGCAAAACGCCATGGAGGTAGTCACCAAAAGACTGCAACGTCACGTGAGATGGTTCGGAAAGTGAAGAAGCGACTTGAGCGAAATCCACGACGAAGTGCCAATCAAATGGCTAAAGAACTGAAAATATCCGGCCGCAGCAGCCGACGCATATTGAAAAATGAGCTTGATGACTTGAGAGAGCGAAGCAGTTGCTTCGCTTGGCCGAAAGCAGTCAAATTCAGAACATTGTGTTTTCTGACGAAAAAATTTATTTAATTGAGCAATTCGTAAAATCTCAAAATGATAGGGTTTCCTTGACCGGCCGTTCACACGAGAATCTAAGTCATCGGTTGACTACAAGGAGGCAGCACCCGTAACAAATAATGGTTTGCGCCGCTTTACGTTTAGCAAAATGGGTTCAATTTGCTAAAAACTTAGATACTATATCAGAAATTCGAATCTCTTGATGGGTAAAATTCATAGCTAACATTAATACAGAATTACACATTTCTGTGATGCCTCTGAGAAAGCTTATTGCGCAACAGTCTACGTACGCACTCAGTACGATAGCAAAATATCTTCACACCCCTTGGTAGCCAAAGCCAAAGTTGCACCTTTGTAGACACTCAATCTGCCACGGCTTGAACTGAATGGTGCTCTTCTTTTAGCAAATTTAATGTCAATAGTTCAAACCCATCTCAAATTAACCGATCATATAATGTATCTGTGGTCAGACTCAGAGATAGTTTTAGCATGGTTTGAAAACCACCCTTTACCTGGAAGACCTACATATGTATCTAACCGAATATCTCAAATCTTAGACTTAGTTGGCCCAGCAAAATAGCAACATTTTGCAAGTGCATATAACCCAGCGGATCTTGGGACAAGAGGTTACAAGCCACTGCACCTCACCAGAACTACACTCTGGTCCCACTTGGCTAACAGAATCACAAGAATTCTGGCCAAAGTCTCCCGCTCGGAATATAATACCGCCGGATAGTCGGAAAATTTGAAAATTTTCATATCACTCCAGAAGAGGATGATATTCTCCACCGATTTCCATAATTTCCTGGAGCACTAAGAGTAGTCGCTTATATACACAAATTCCCCCAAAGATTTTAACAAAAAACAAGTAAGGAAGAGCTAAGTTCGGGTGTCTCCGAACAGGGTGTTAAGAAAATATTATATACCGAATTTCATTGAAATCGGTTTAGTAGTTACTGAGAAATGGTTTTTGGTCCATAAGTGGGCGACGCCACGCCCATTTTCAATAAAAAAAAAAAGCCTGGGTGCAGCTTCCTTCTGCCATTTCTTCCGTAAAATTTAGTGTTTCTGGCGTTTTTTGTTAGTCGGTTAACGCACTTTTAGTGATTTTCAACATAACCTTTGCCTGAAGAAAACGACTCTTTAGAGTTTGGTTGACATAGCTATAGTAGTTTCCCAGATATGTACAAAAAACTTATTAGGGGGCGGGGCCACGCCCACTTTTCCAAAAAAATTACGTCCAAATATGCCCCTCCCTAATGCGATCCTTTGTGCCAAATTTCACTTTAATACCTTTATTTATGGCTTAGTTATGACACTTTGTAGGTTTTCGGTTTTCGCCATTTTGTGGGCGTGGCAGTGGGCCGATTCTGCCCATCTTCGAACTTAACCTTCTTATAGAGCCGAGAAATACGTGTACCAAGTTTCATAATGATACCTCAATTTTCACTCAAGTTACAGCTTGAACGGACGGACGGACAGACGGACGGACAGACAGACATCCGGATTTCAACTCTACTCGTCACCCTGATCACTTTGGTATATATAACCCTATATCTGACTCTTTTAGTTTTAGGACTTACAAACAACCGTTATGTGAACAAAACTATAATACTCTCATTAGCAACTTTGTTGCGAGAGTATAATAAAGGAATGCCAAATGATCCTTGCGTACAACTGACGTATTCCGACTGGCAACATGCCAAAGTTAGTCTCATCACATACATCCAGACTTGCTATTTCAGTCAAGAGAAAATAAAGTGGCTCGAAAGACTTGAAAAGGGAAGCTCTTTTCTCGTCTTAAATCCACTCTTGGACACTAAGGGATTAATAAGGGCAAATGGAAGATTAGCGAACTCCAGCCTTAGTTAAAACGAACGACATCTCATCATTATTACAGAGAAATCCCCTTTTACTTCCCTTTTGCTAGCATATCTCCACCAGCTTACACTGCATGGTGAGCATCGCTTAATGCAAAAAATGGTCCGCCAAGAATTTTATATCCCTCGACTAAAGCCACAAGTCAAAAAAACGATTTTCATGTGTGAACCATGTACTATGTACAAACACAAAATGCGTACGCTGATGATGGCAGCTTTAGCACCTGGAAGCTGCAATTATGCTCTACCCTTTACCGTCGCTGGGGTTGATTTTGCTGGAGCTTTCCAGATAAAGGCCTGGATGTTAAGGTCTATTTCATTTAGAAAAGGGTATGTGGCTGTCTTTGTATGATTTACGACAAAGGCTGTACACCTCGAGCTTTCAGATCTGACTACTATGGCTTTTCTTGCAGCATTTGCACGCTTTGTCAGATTTCTTTCAAAGATAATGAGCGACAATGGGAAAAACTTTGTCGGAACCCAAAAAACAACAGAGAAGGAGTTTATAAACTTTATGAAAGAAGTCTCCCCTGAAATTGTTAACAATTATGCACCCCAAGGGATCGATTGCCAGTTTATACCTCCATGTTCTCCACACATGGGAGGACTTTGGGAATCAGCAGTAAAAAGCTTTAAGTCCCATTTAAAGAAAACGGCTGGTAATCATAAATTCCATTATGATGAGTTTACTACACTACTAACTCGTATTAAATTCAAGACCCATATCACCTCTCTCGCAAGATCCCTCCGATTTCATAGCTCTTACAATAGGTCATTTCCTCAGAGGAGCTCCTCTTCTTGCCATACCTGAGAGAGAAGGAGACTCACTCATTTTAATAAATCGATGGGAAAGAATCAAGATTCTCCATCACGAATTCAGCCACAGATGGAAAGAAGAAAAGCTAAAGAAGGAAGCTAATACAGAAGCATGCGTCATCATACAGGACGAATGCCTTCCTCCAACGGAATGGCGCATTGAAAAGGTTCATCTAGGATCAGATGGTCACATAAGAGTAGTCGATGCTCGAACACAAACCGGCATATTATTACCTCGACCAGTCACCAAACTGTGTCTTCTTCCAAATAACGAAGAACAACTTCAACCAAAACCGCAAAATAACTCGCAAAATTAATTGAAAAATAATAAATCGATTCTGCTAATTCGAAATTAACCCGCTCTATAATTCGTACATATAAAGAAACTCAAACAAGCGCGTTGAAGATCACCCTATTATACGAAATTGCGGCACCCAGGGCAGCAACAACGACGCTCAACAGGATTGAGCGCTGTAGTCAGTACACTGCAACAGCTGCAGAGGCTCCTAGCCGATTAATTCGCCTAGGGGGGCCGGGATGTTCACATGACTTATGAATGTTCCGCTACATCCCACATCCGACACCACATCACATCACATCACGTCACAACACATACACACGCATCAAACATATTACCTAACACCGCGGTGGCAAACTTCATGCAAAGGACGTTGGACCTACCGACTGATCTCGGACATACATTCGTGGATAGGTAGACAATATGGGGACCTTGACTACCACCTTACCCAAATACTAGGTGGGCATGGTTGCTTTAGAAGCTACCTATTCAAATATCGTCATGACTTTAGTCCATACTGTCCGACGTGTACAGAGTGTATAGAAGACTCTGAACACGTGTTCTTTTATTGCCCTCGGTTTTCAAGTATTAGGGAAAAGTTGAAAACCACCCTGGGGGGTAGTTTCTCGGTGGAAAATTTGACTGCACTTATGTGCGAGTCCTCTGTAAAGTGGAAAGCTGTTAGCGGAGCGGCAAATCTAATTATGACAAAATTGAGACATTTAGAACAGATTAGGCGTCAGTCAGTCCGTGCAATAGAGGAGAAGTAATACTTTGTCCAGTTGTCCCGTGGGAGAGACATAAGGTGGGAGCAGGTTAGGTTTAGCGGATTAAAGTCCCGCACTCCGGCTTTCGATGCTTCCTCCTACTATAAAAAAAAAGAAAAAAAAACCTGACACCGCTCATCATTACAACACAACAAACACACGATCATCAACGAGACGACTCATAATAATCTAATATTCACCACCCAAACTACCAAACGGGATAGATATGAACCGGATCCGTCTTCTTATTGTTTCATCGGTGAAGCAAGACGTTCGACCGCAAATTTTCACTTGTTTTATTGCAACAACCACCGCACTTACCTTTTTAATAACCCACCAAGTGACGGAGTGAACTGAGTCTCCGATTTCGCCAGCAGTGACCCGCAGTGGGTTTCGCAGGAAACCAAAAAAAATATATATACAGTTGTTCAAATAAATTTAATATATATTTTACACAGAGTGTGTGATAAAAACATCAGTGCTTTTTATTTGGCATAAGTATCGAGTAAGTATACTAGTGTTAGAAATACCTTATGAAGACAAATAACAAAGTATTATATAGTTATAATACGATTGTGGATGAAGTAAATAAAACTAAAAAGTAATTATTCACACAATCATTATATAATAGGTTAAGTATAGTAAATGACGTAATTGCAAAAATTATAATGGCAACACAATTAGCGAAACAAGAAATCGTTCGTTCTCAAATTCTAAATAAGGAAGATATAGCAAATGTTTTCTCTCAAACTGAACCTTTTAAAACTGAAAGCTCTCAAATATGTTGAACCCTCTGTGGTCGAAAAAAACTCAATTATTTTCAACCGTAAAACACCTTAAACGAGTTTACTTAGAATTCACCAATATTTTAACATCTCAAAACGACAAACATGGCATACTTGGAAAATACATTAGATGATATCAAGAATAGAGAAGGAACAATATTTCTTTAAAATTTTGTTGGAAATGTTACTTATAACAATATATCTTTTATACTAAGTGGTACTTTTCTTATAAACTTCTTTAACTAAACTATAACCTTGAATAACGTTAGTTATACAAACTGGCAAACAAGTTCCAGATCTTACCCGAAATACTTCAGAATAACTTATTAAAAAATTAAATTAAATTAGACTTAAATTATTTACATAAACTACATTTAAATAATGTATGTAAATGAACTAGAACGAATAGCACCAAAAAACATTATTTCAGTTAGCTCAAGCTTCGTAGCAATTTTTGTTGCAGTAACACTATCGTTAGCTTTGTATATCATACTTAGACCAAGAAACAGACATTCATTCTTTATCCCACCAATAATAGATCATCTACAGCTTTCAGTAGTCAATAATGAGTAACTCACTCACAGTTTCGATGGAATTTCCGGTGATCACGCATTTTGATTAACCAACATGTTGATCGTCATTTATGTCCCCACGACCACTTTGAAAACGTTGAAACCACTCGTGCACACTGCTACGGTATAGGCAATCATCACCATAGACTTGTTTCATCAATTGAAACGTTTCGGTAAAAGTTTTACCAATTTTAAAACAAAATTTAATGTTGGCTCTTTGTTCGAAGCTCATTTTCGCACCGATAACACAAACTTACTGACACTTAAAACGCAATAACTTCACTTCCAATCTATGAAATATCATGAAATTCTCACTGGATAATCGATAAAGATAACGTTCTAGTCGGCATATATGCAGATGGCGCCACCAGGGGGCACTAGATTCCTTTTTACTTTGGTTTTGGATTTACTTGCAATACTTCAGAATAACCTAACAGAAAATAAAAGAAAATTAGACTTAAACATTTACATAAACTACATTTAAATAATATAAATGGACTAGAAGGAATAACTTCAACTTCGTAGCAATTCTTGTTGCAGTAAGCCTTGTGTATATCATAAGGTACTTAAACCAAGAAACATAAATTCATTCTTTATCCCACCAATAATAGATTATCCACAGCTTTCAGTAGTCAATAATTACTAATCACAGTTCTTAATGTGTGCTTAGTGAGTGCAGTCGTACGTACTAAGCTCTGGATTTATTAACTAAAACAAGCGAATATTAATAATCCGAACGCGTGTGAACTAAAATAGAAGAAAAAAAAAAAAATAAGAACACATTGATTTAATGATCGATGACACTGACAGCGACGGGACGTGTCGCTGTCCACACACAGGCTGGCAAACAACATACCTACCTAAGCAAGAAAGCGTATGAGCATTGACTCTCCAAAAGTAACTAAAAAACAACAAAGGATGAGCGAAGGATCAAACAACTCAAACCGGTTTTCTGTGCTAGATTTGGACGTGTAAAGTAATAAACACAACTCTAAGGAAAAAGAGGACTCAATGTTAACTGCTGTAGTTTCTCACAAGCCACCACCAATTTTTGTACCTCAAGTGAGTGATATAAATAAAATGTTGAAAAGCTTTTCAATTGTTATTGGTAAAGAAAACTTCAACTACAAGTCAGGCAGGGACGGACAAGCGAGAGTAATGACCTCAAACAGTGATTGCTACAGAAAACTTGTTAGCTATTTAGATACCAATAATATTACTTTTCATACATATCAATTGAAAGAAGATAAGCCATATCAAATAGTTATAAAAAATATACATTTTTCAACTCCTATCGATGATATCAAGCATGACTTAGCAAAAAACGGGCATACTGTACGAAATATTGTGAATGCAAAAAGCAAAATTTCAAAATTGCCGATGTCAATATTCTTTGTTGATCTTGAACCTTCAACAAACAATAAAAAAGTATTTGACGTAAATCGCTTATGCAATGCCGTAGTAAAGATTGAGCCACCTAGAAAATTTAACGATTTGGTACAATGCCACCGCTGTCAAGAGTTCGGCAATACCAAGCAATATTGCAAAAAGCCTTATAGATGTGTAAAGTGTGCACTAGACCATCCTTCGTCTCTTTGTTCAAAAGTTAGAGAAACTCCACCGAAATGCTTCCATTGCCTTCAAAATCATACCGCCGAATAACAAAGGTTGTAAAATTTATCAAGAGTTAGTGTCAAAAAAAGACTCGCTTAATAATAAGACAAGGCCTTCCTTGGTCAAACTTGCAAATGCCGAATATCAAGTTCCCCATAAAAACGTTAGCTATGCTGATGTAACAAGAGGGCAACTTAGTTCTACTACAACCACAGTACGCCATGAAAAAAGTGACAAACTCGAAGAATTGATTGCGAAACAAATTGAGCTAACCACAACACTAATAAATATGATGTCGTCTCTCTTAACTAAGCTATGCAATTAAGTCTAAAAATAGCGATTTGGAATGCCAAAGGACTAAGCAGCCATAGACTGGAAGTTGAATATTTTATGAAAACTAACAATATAGATATATTACTGGTTTCAGAAACCCACTTTACCGCTAAGTCCTATTTTAATATTAATAGATTCGATCTCATTACTTCAAACCACCCCGACGGTAAAGCACACGGTGGTTCGGCAATTCTTATAAAATCATCACTAAAACACATCGTTTTAGAGCCAGTTTCAGTACCATCAATTCAAGCAGCTTCTTTGAAAATCCAGACCGGCAATGGAGCGATTGTTATAACTACTTTATATCTCCCACCTCGATTCAATATAAGCAAAGAAACTTTTAAATCGTTTTTCGACAAAATGGGTCCCAGATTTTTACACGCGAACTGTACAAGCGTGTTTCTCAAAAAAGCTTAAGTGTTTTATCTACTGGCAGACCCACATACTGGCCTACTGATCCCAACAAAATTCCGGATCTAATTGACTTTGCAATTTATACCGGCAGAAACCCACATCATCTAGAAATTTCGAATAATGAAGATATGAGCTCAGATCATTCCGCTCTCATTATCAGTATGAATATGCCTGTGGTTGTCACATCCCGAAAGCAGCGTTCTTTAACTAAAATGTCGAACATACGATTTTTCCAAACTTGGCTGGAGTCCCACGTAAACCTTAACATGGAAATAACAACAAGACTTAGACGACGCTGTGGAAAACTTCACCCAAAAAATACATCAAGCCGCTTCGTTAGCTTCTCCTCTTAATTCATCTAAACCATACTGTACCAACAATGTGCCATATTCAGATGAAGTAGCGCAGATGGTACAAAATAAAAGACGACTTCGAAGGATCTGGCAGAATAGCAGAAATCCGGTTGACAAAACCAGGCTAAACAAAGCAGTTAAAGAATTAAAATCCAAGTTGACAGAGCTGAAAGAAGAATCTATTGCAGAATTTCTTAAGAATGCTGATCCAAATAAATACGATGAATACAATCTGTGGAAAGCTACTAAATATCTGAAACCTCCTCCGAAGCCCGATACCGATAAAAGATGAAAACAACTCTTGGTGTAGATCTGACAAAAGAAAAGCTGACGCTTTTGGCAACCTCCTTGCGAATACTTTCAAGCCTTTTGCTCTCAATACTGACCATCAGCGCCAAAATGTTCAGACTTTTCTTGAGAATCCATGTCAAATGGATAAACCAATACACTACGTTAAACTGACTGAAGTACAATCAGAAGTGTCACAGTTGAAAATTTCTCAATCGCCTGGCCCAGATAATATTGATGCATGGACAATTAAACAATTACCAAGGAAATGCTTGCTATTCTTAGTTTTAATCCTTAATTGTGGTTTTAGGCTAAGTCCCTTTCCTACGCAATGGAAATGTGCCGAAATTATAATGATTCCGATGCCAAACAAGCCCGAGAACGAAATAACCTCTTATAGACCAATAAGTTTGCTGACAATATTCTCTAAAATATTCGAAAGGATATTTCTTCGTTATCCCAGACCATCAATTTGGATTCAGGCAACTTCATGAAACCCCTGAACAGTGCCACAGAATCGTAAAAACCATACTAAAATGTCTCGAAGGGAAACAGTATTGTTCGGCAGTTTTCTTAGACATTCAACAAGCCTTCGATAGAGTCTGGCATGAGGGGTTGTTATTTAGAATAAAAATGAAACTACCAGCTCAATTCTAATTATTTCTTCGGTCATACCTAGATTGCAGACATTTCTACGTTAAAATTAATGATGACACTTCCGACATATACGAAGTCAAAGCAGGCGTTCCGCAAGGCAGCGTGCTTGGCCCAACGCTGTACACGATTTTCACTGCCGATATGCCAATAATAAACGACGAAAACATAACTGTTGCCACATATGCGGACGACACCTCCATTCTTGCATCTGCTTACTCTGCAAACGAAGCGTCTGAAACTGTTCAAAAACAACTCAACGCAGTTGAATCCTGGCTTCGAAATTGGAACATTATGGTAAATGAAAGAAAATCAGCGCATCTTACCTTCACCATGAAAGCAGGAGATTGCCCCAGCGTCAATCTCAATCAAACAATTATTCCAGAATGCACTAGCACTAAGCACCTCGGGATGCACTTAGACAGAAGACTAACATGGCAGCAACATATAAAAATTAAACGAGATCAGTTAAAAATCAAGACGAGGAAAATGTACTGGCTACTGGGTCCAAAATCGAAACTTAGTCTCAAAAATAAGGTGATCCTATATAAAAGCATTCTAAAACCGATTGGGGCTTATGGAATATAAATCTGGGGAACTGCAAGTAAATCGAACGTAGAACTAATTCAAAGATATCAGTCGAAAACACTCAGGTTGATTGCAAACGCTCCATGGTACATCAAAAATATTAATTTACACAAAGATCTTGAAATAAATATGGTGAAGAGCGAGATTCAGAAACTCGGTTCAAGATATCTTAATCGCCTAAGCTGCCATCCCAACATACATGCCATTAACCTACTGGACAACAGTGAAGATACTCGCCGACTGCAAAGGCTACATCCATTAGACTTACCGTTTAGATCTTAAGTTTAACTGAATTAATTAAATTGTAAAGTATATATAATACTAAATTAAGTGAATTGTGATATATGTATAGTACAAATCTTATATTTCAAATGCCCTTATGTATTTAAGGGACAAATTGCAATTTTAGCATCAAAGTGAATCTTAGATATAATAACATTTGCTTATTGTCACACGACAGATTGTAAATTAAATGAAATAATAAAAAAAACTTTAGTCATTTTTCATTGGTGTAGGCTTTTTATGTGGCGGGTCCCAAACCCAGTGCACAACCCTATGCAGGGGTATAAAAAAAACTTTAGTCATTTTTCATTGGTGTAGGCTTTTTATGTGGCGGGCCCCAAACCCAGTGCACAACCCTATGCAGGGGATGTTTCGCCTTTTCACTTTAGCTCGCCTTCGAACGGATGTTCTTAGGCTACCTAGAGGATACTTGGTCACAGACCGGAAGTAGTGAGCTGCTTGAGTCATGTGTAAAAGAATCGTTTCTGGCCACTCCCAAGTGAATGGCGATCAGAGAACTTTCCTCACTTGCGTGAACTTCTACACATGACTCCATCCTCTAAAAAACAAGTAAGGAAGGCCTAAGTTCGGGTGTCACCGAACATTTTATACTCTCGCATGATAAAGTGATAATCGAGATATCGTTATTAGCAACTTTATTGCGAGAATATAAAAATGATGCCCTCTGAATTACATGAAAACATCTGAGAGATTTACTGATATTTTCGGTGAAAAATTAGGTTAGGTTAGGTTAGGCACTGAATTCTTCTTGTTCGATATAAGGGACCTTGAAAAGTTATAGTCCGATCACGACAATTTTTCCACAAGGGATACCTCAGCTCAAATACTGTATTTGTGTAAAGTTTTATTCCGCTATCATCATTGGTTCCTAATGTACTATGTATATAATAAACAGAGAAGGCATCAGATGGAATTCTAAATAGCGTTATATAGAAAGAAGGCGTGTTTGTGAACCGATTTCACCCATATTTCGTACATGTCATCAGGGTGTTAAGAGAATATTATATACCGAATTTCATTGAAATCGGTTTAGTAGTTCCTGAGATATGGTTTTTGGTCCATAAGTGGGCGATGCCACGCCCATTTCCAATTTTTAAAAAAAGCCTGGGTGCAGCTTCCTCTGCCATTTCTTCCGTAAAATTTAATGTTTCTGACGTTTTTTGTTAGTCGGTTAACGCACTTTTAGTGATTTTCAACATAACCTTTGTATGGGAGGTGGGCGTGGTTATTATCCGATTTCTTCCATTTTTGAACTGTATATGGAAATGCCTGAAGATAACGACTCTGTAGAGTTTGGTTGACATAACTATAGTAGTTTCCGAGATATGTATAAAAAACTTAGTAGGGGGCGGGGCCACACCCACTTTTCTAAAAAAATAGCGTCCAAATATGCCCCTCCATCATTTGTGCCAAATTTCACTTTAATATCTTTATTTATGGCTTAGTTATGACACTTTATAGGTTTTCGGTTTCCGCCATTTTGTGGGCGTGGCAGTGGGCCGATTTTGCCCATCTTCGAACTTAACCTTCTTATGGAGCCAAGAAATACGTGTACCAAGTTTCATCATGATATCTCAATTTTTACTCAAGTTACAGCTTGCACGGACGGACGGACAGACGGACGGACAGACAGACATCCGGATTTCAACTCTACTCGTCACCCTGATCACTTTGGTATATATAACCCTATATCTGACTCTTTTAGTTTTAGGACTTACAAACAACTGTTATGTGAACAAAACTATAATACTCTCCTTAGCAACTTTGTTGCGAGAGTATAAAAAAAATAATTACTAATCAGCGAGATGCTGATGCTTCAGGAGGGGGAAGTTATCACAGTTATCATAGCTAGCAAAATATACCAACAACAAAGTTGTCGTAGCTAACAAAATATATCAGAAATTCAATTCATCAATATACTGCAAATAAACAGTATTATTGTTGCTCAATAAAGTTCATTTCCAAAAATTACAACAACAACACATTTCGTCGGCACTAAACCAGAGGGAAGCCGTGCCGCCCTAATGTAAGCCAGTTCTTGGCCAAACTGAGGTTTGCAATGATTATTGCTTACGTTATCATAACTGAGTACATAGAAATAAGTACTATTAGTAAGAATTCGTACATATGTACATATGAAAGTTTATAGTAAATAAGCAAAATTTTGTATAAAAAGGAACTTATAGAATAAAGTAATCGAGTTCAACTTTGCAATTCAAATAGCGTGTTTCGATTGTACGGTGGCCGACCCATAACATCCATACCCTACTCAAATTAGCGGTAAATGTGCGAAAAACCCACGCATTGGCGGGATATGTACTTGCAGGAGCACATGATGAAATAACTGCGTAGATGGTACCAGAAAAACTCACTTTATTTTTGGACCCGCAAGATTTATCCTACGGCAATTATGCCCAAATGATTCAAAAGTTTTATCTGGAATAACACCGGTGCAACTACTGGATCCACTTACCCAGTTTATGGAAATCCAATAAAACAAAATCCCTCTTTCTTCATATGAACCCAAAACCAAATAAGAAAGTGTAAATAATAATGAAACAGACAAATTCAATTGGGATGTGAGTATAAAACCGTATAATCTTCATCAAAGGAACACCTTCATAAAGATTACGAAACCCTAAATTTTATTGAAATTTATCGATAGGTTTAAAAGCTATTTAAGTATATTTATATATTTTATTTAAATATATTATATATTTAAGTATGGCCTTATCATAGTTAAAACTAGCGTACTTCTGGCAAATCTAGTCCCCCAACTAAACATAACCTTGTAACGCATTCACCTTTAGACGAACTTTACCATTCTTTTTTACGTAAACTATGCTCATAAGTAACCTTTGTGTTCTATGGAATTGCAAAAAATATTGGTCAGTCCTGCGGATTGCCACCTCTGGAGATGATTATAATTGGCTGGTTACGCGATATTCAATCAGTACAACACAGGAACTCCAGCCAAATAAGACTTACGTCAACGCAAAACAAGAAGATGTACTGGATAGATTTTCATCACTACTCAAAACAAATCGATACATAGCATGTTTATTCAGATTCTGGTCGAATGTGTCACTCAATAGAACACAGCGGTCAAACGCAACGTTGGAAATAAAACCAGAGAAGTAAAAAACAGGAGTAATTAACAAAAGTACTCACCCAATTTGACAATTCAATTACCCTGCTTGGTGGCAACCAGGTGGTTTTACGGCTCATGCGTACGAAATCGGAGCTCAAACCCGTTTTATCTCCGTATCTTAGTTTTAGCCGATCCTGTGTTCCAGGAAGATGGTAAAGTCATGATGAAACTGGCAGCAGTCATATACCGAAGGATAATGAAACCTATATTATTCAACCACGACATGATTGCACAAAACACCGCACTTGGTTATATCCTGGCCGGTACTTATGCGATTTAAATCCAAAGTTTACGCTTAACTTATATACAACAATACTTACTCAATAGCGCCAACATAGCTATCAGTAATAAGTTTTTAGTAAGAATTAAAACAGAAAGATCGAAAATATTTCAACGCCGACTGACTGAAAAAGCCGCGAAATGATTAGATACATACAACAACAACAACAACAGAACAACAATCGGAAAACACGCGAGAATATCGAACGTCATCAGATTACATTTATAATTTGACTAGTAATTATATTTATATAACATAAACATAACGGGTCGGCTTTAGTATACCATCCCAGGATTTCGGGAATAAAATGGGTATGGTCGGATAGAGGAGATTCTCCAGATCACGAATATATATGGTTATAGCCGCAGGAAGCTTATAGTTTTCGAGTTATTCGCGTTTTAAGTTGAAAATTTGAAATTTGAAATATTTTCGATATATAAAATTAATTTTGCACTTATATTTTTCACTTTTATATACGCTAACACATCACTTATTCATTTGCAAACATTTATTTTATATAATATAGTGCAAAAATAGCTTTTAATAAACATTTAAATTATTGTTGAATTTGATTATATAAGAATTACAAATGAATTACAAACTGTCATATAATCAGTGTTACCTTATCGACATCATTTGCAAAAATAAATGTGTCAAATAATCAGTGTTACTATGGTAAAATATTTTACAAACTAAAATAAAAAATAAAAAAATATAAAGAAATATTATACCCTAAATACAGGAAACGTATATACCCGGTGTTGGACCGACCAGGGTTATTTTTTTTGAAGCGCGGCCAAAGGCCGCCCACGCAAAAAGGAGTTCAATGCGAAAAAAATTTGATACACCGATATATATAATCGGTTGATACAGCGATGGAATTCAAACGTAATAGTGTCATTGTTTTATATTTAGCTGGAAAATCACAGCCAGCAATTGTTCGTGAGCTCAAACTCCTTAATGTGAATAAAGTTTTTATTTATCGCACCATCACTCGTTACAACGATACTGGTAGCATCGCAAAACTCCATGGAGGTGGTCATCAAAAGACTGCAACGTCACGTGAGATGGTTCGGAAAGTGAAGAAGCGAGGCCCATGATCTCGCACCGAAGCAGCAACAAGTACGACTTGAGAGAGCGAAGCAGTTGCTTCGCTTGGCCGAAAGCGGTCAAATTCAGAACATTGTGTTTTCTGACGAAAACATTTTTCCAATTGTGCAATTCGTAAACTCTCGAAACGATAGGGTTTACTTGGCCGACCGTTCATAAGAAAATTTAAGTCATCGGTTGGCCACCAGGAGGCAGCACCCGCCACAAATAATGATTTGGGCCGCTGTCACCGCAGATGGGCGCGAATGGCTAAAAAACAATGTTCCGAACCACACAATGGCTCTCGAATTCACCAGATGCGAATCCAATGGATTATTTTCTCTGGGCCATTTTGAAGAGCAAGGTCATACACCAGTCTCGAGATGCTGGAGAAAACCATTGTCCGTGAGTAGGGCCATATACCGGCAAGTCACATTCCGGCAGCTTGCGATTCGTTTTTTGACCGTCTCAAAGCCATAGTTAAGACAAAAGGTGGTCATATCGAGCAAAAGTGAATTGGTCCTGAATTTATGATTATTTTCACACATTTTGTACTTTAAAATAAATAAAAATAATTTTCCAAACCGAATTTATGGTTTTTTTAATTGGTTACACTTCGAGTGCCGGACCCTGTAATGAACCATTTTTAAAGTCATGTGTCATATCATATGTTTGTTAACTACGTGTTTAGTTACTTGTCTTCTTCTTCTTAATTGGCGTAGAAACCGCTTAAGCGATTATAGCCGAGTTAACAACAGCGCGCCAGTCGTTTCTTCTTTTCGCTACGTGGCGCCAATTGGATATTCCAAGCGAAGCCAGGTCCTTCTCCACTTGATCCTTCCAACAGAGTGGGGCACTTCCTCTTCCTCTGTTTTTCCCGCCGGGTATTGCGTTGAATACTTTTAGAAATAGAGTGTTTTCGTCCATATATATCCATCACAACCTCTGAATCTTAATTCGCTGAACTATGTTCATGTCGTCGTATATCTCATATAGCTTATCGTTCCGTTGAATGTGATATTCGCCGTGGCCAATGCGCAAAGGACCATAAATCTTTCGCAGAACTTTTCTCTCGAAAACTTGCAACGTCGACTCATCCGTTGTTGACATAGTCCAAGACTCTGCACCATACAGCAGGACGGGAATTATGAGTGACTTATAGAGTTTGGTTTTTGTTTGTCGAGAGAGGATTTTGCTTCTCAATTGCCTACTCAGTCCGAAGTAGCACCTGTTGGCAAGAGTTATCCTGCGTTGGATTTCTAGGCTGACATTTTTGGTGGTGTTTACGCTGGTTCCAAGATAGACGAAATTATCTATGACTTCAAAGTTATGACTGTCAACAGTGACATGAGTGCCAAGTCGAGAGTGCGACGACTGTTTGTTTGATGACAGGAGATGTTTCGTCTTGCCCTCGTTCACTGCCAGACCCATTTTCTGTGCTTCCTTGTCCAGCCTGGAGAAAGCAGAACTAACGGCGCGGGTGTTGAGGCCGATGATATCAATATCATCGGCATACGCCAGCAGCTGTACACTCTTATAGAAGATGGTACCTTCTCTATTTAGTTCTGCAGCTCGAACTATTTTCTCCAGAAGCAGGTTGAAGAACCTGAAGAAGAAGCTGATGCATGCACCTTATCAGTCCTTCGCCGCCGTGTTTGAATAGCTCGGCCGGCAATCCATCGGCCCCTGCCGCTTTGTTGTTCTTCATGCGGGCAATTGCTATTCGAACTTCTTCATGGTCGGGTAATGGAACGGCTGCTCCATCGTCATCGATTGGGGAATCGGGTTTTCCTTCTCCTGGTGTTGTGCGTTCACTGCCATTCAGCAGGCTGGAGAAGTGTTCCCTCCATAATTTAAGTATGATCTGGGCATCAGTGACTAGATCACCTTTGGGGGTTCTACAAGAGTACACTCCGGTCTTGAAACCTTCCGTAAGCCGCCGCATTTTTTCGTAGAATTTTCGAGCATTACCCCTGTCGGCCAGCTTATCAAGCTCTTCGTACTCACGCATTTCAGCCTCTTTCCCATCCCGCACGTGTAGTGGTCGATCGTAACGTTGCGAGGTAGGTAGCCTGTTTTCTCTCCGCTGCGACACGGCACTCCTCGTCGTACCAGCTGTTCTTTTGCACTTTCCGAAAACCAATGGTTTCGGTTGCAGCTGTACGTAAGGAGTTTGAAATTCCGTCCAACAGTTCCCTTATACCGAGTTGTATACGAGTGCTCTCAGAGAGCAGGAGTGCAAGCCGAGTAGAAAATCGTTCGGCTGTCTGTTGTGATTGCAGCTTCTCGACGTCGAACCTTCCTTGTGTTTGGTGGCGCGCGTTTTTTGCTGCACAGAGGCCGGTGCGAACCTTAGCTGCAAAAAGATAGTGGTCCGAGTCGATGTTAGGACCTCGGAGCGCACGCACATCTAAAACACTGGAGACGTGTCTTCCGTCTATCACAACATGATCGATCTGGTTGGTAGCTTTTCGTTCCGGAGACAGCCAGGTAGCTTGGTGAATCTTCTTAAGCTGGAATCTAGTATTACAGATAACCATATTTCGGGCCCCGGCGAAGTCAATCACCCTCAACCCATTAGGGGATGTTTCGTCGTGGAGGCCGAATTTACCGACCGTAGTGCCAAAGACACCTTCTTTGCCCACCCTGGCGTTAAAGTCGCCAAGCACGATTTTGACATCGTGGCGGGGGCAGCCTTCATAAGTGCGCTCCAAGCACTCATAAAAGGCATCTTTGGTCACATCGTCCTTCTCTTCCGTCGGGGCGTGGGCGCAGATCAGCGATATGTTGAAGAACCTCGTTTTGATGCGGAGTGTGGTTAGACGTTCATTCACCGGAGTGAATGATAGTACTCGGCGACGGAGTCTCTCTCCCACCACGAATCCTACACCAAACTTGCGCTCCTTTATATGGCCACTGTAGTAAATGTCACAAGGATCTACTCGTCTCTGTCCTTGTCCCGTCCATCGCATTTCTTAGACGGCGGTGATGTCAGCCTTTGTTTTTACGAGGACATCAACCAGCTGGGCAGCGGCACCTTCCCAATTAAGGGACCGGACATTCCAGGTGCATGCCCTCAATTCGTAGTCCTTATTTCGTTTGCCATGGTCGTCATCAAAAGGGGGGTCTCTCATCCGAGGCTGGTTATAGCTCTTCACTGGGGGTGTTTTTTTACGTAGCGGGTCCCAAACCCAGCGCACAACCCTTGTAGGGAATGTTTCGCCTTCCCACTTTAGCTCGCCTTCGAACGGATGTTCTTAGGCTACCAAGAGGATACTTGGTCAAAGACCGGAAGTAGTGAGCTGCTTGAGCCATGTGTAAAAGAATCGTTTCTGGCCATTCCCAAGTGAATGGCGATCAGAGAACTTTCCTCACTTGCGTGAACTTCTAGACATGACTCCATCCTCCTACTTGTTAGTTAGTAGTTACTTGTACTTTATCAAAATTTCTGACCATGCGTCTACAATATTGACGTCGCTAAACCAAAAATTCTTCGAAAGCAACACTCAGGCTACGCGTGCTTACTTTTACGCTGATGTTCAAATTACCGCGCTGCCAATCTTAAGTTTAGGCTTTATTTGATTTAAGGTTGAGTTTCAAAAGTGTCCTATAATAAAAAATACGTAAGAACCCAGATTAAGTGTTCTTATAGATTCCTGTGAAATAACTGACACTCGAACAAGGTGAATAGCAAAACTACTGATCAAGCATTAACTCGCTAAAATAACCCCATCGAAATCAAGATTGCAATAATACCGATCGTTGGAGATTAACAGCCATGGGGAGCACAAACTGATATGGACCGTGGAGCCGCAGTAGCTGAAGCAAAAGGAAAACTCCACCCCATCAGGAATGGTAGCGACATCTATATAATGTAAGATAAGTAAACTAGAGTAAGAAATATTCAGAAAAACTGAATGAAGAAAATTAATACAGAAAATATCGTGAAAGAATTATAAACAAATTGTAAGCATATTATAAAAAAGGGGAAAATTATTGTGAAGTACAAATAGAAATAATCATAAAGATAATAACGTTATTATATCCGAGTTACAAATTGAAGTAAACTAAAAAGAAAATAACACTGAAAATTTTACCTTTGCTTACCTATTGAATGGCGAAACCAAATAATTCGATCGGACCTCCAATATTAAACAGAATACTAACTGAAAATAGAAACATGGATGACGCTACTCAACAACAGACTAAAATTTTAATAGGAGAAGTATTAGGTCAACAACTATCAGTAATTTTACAAAATCTTAATCACAAACCAACAGATTTCGCTTACATCCAATCTCAAAAACTTATCAGGGAGACTTTTCTGATCTGGACAGAGTGCCAGATATTGTCAAGTACATTAATGAATTTCCTAGCGATCCAGCAGGACTTAATTCATGGATAAAAGGTGTATATAGAATTTTACAAATTTACTCCTATGTTGTCAAAAAATGCACCGCCAAATATTTCGCTATCCTTCATACAATCGAGTCGAGATTACAGGATATGTAGATGAGATTTTAGACTCTTAGCTGGGATGCCATATCAGGTGCCTTACGTTTCATTTTGCTGATAAGGGAGATATCAGCAGCCTAGAATATCAACTGACAAGCTTAGTACGAACTTAGTTTAGTACGGACTTAGGCACAGAAGCAGAAATAGTCATGACAAAATCGTATAGGGACAAGGCTTTGGACACATTTATCCGAGATTTAAGAGGAGAACTTCTTCGACTGTTGGGAATTAAAGAACTTATGCCTACAGTTGGGAAACCAGAAGGTCAGGACAGTAATAATAATAAAAAACCCAAATCTGAATTTTAGAATACCCGAACCAAAAAATGTACCAGTACCACATACAGTATTTTCAAATAAAAATTACAACAAACTGTTCCATTTCGACCAAAGGCCCCTAAACCACAACCAAAGTCAGAACTTATGGAAGTAGACCAAAGTTTCCGATCAAGAATGATTACTTATATAAATAGACCACAATTCCAGACAGGCAAACTTATAGATCAAATAGGAATAAGAAAACGTCAAAGGACTTTAAATATACAAGCTGGTAAATAAAGCAAGACACAAAATTAACAATTTTTTTTTGAATAGAACAAAGCTATGGTAGACTCATAGACTAAAGAGGGTTCTGAAAGTAACTTAAACGAATACATCGATCAAACAGATGAAAATGGTGACATCGACAAATTTACTCTGCGTTGAATTTTTTAGAATAACGGACTCCTCGTTACCATATTTCGAGTGTAAAACCAAGTGTTTAAATGAGTTAACCATCCACCCCTTATACCCGGTAAAACTAGCACACACTAATATAACACTTCCAATACAGCATACTCATACATCACCACACAAAAGAACTCCCCACACTTTCACATCAATCAACCCACTTAACAAAAGGCCTGGGCAGAAGGATAGCGAACACATTCGTTTACGCAATTCGTCACATACAGTTCGGGCATCATCATACGTTTTTTCGTCACCGATCTCGCGCTGCAATTAACAATCGCTTAAACTTTCAAATAAAAACGTTGCAACAACTCGGTTTCTTTGCGCTGACCTCTTTTTTTAAATATTCGACCACGATCTGCATCAATTCGAACGCCAACGCCGGCAAGTTGGAATTGGATTCTCGCCGCCCTACTCGTCAACATTTTATTTTAATCTTCATCATTTGTTATTTCATTTATTAAATGATATTCTGAAAAAGCAAACAAAATTGACTTTTATTTTAATTAAGACAGCACTGTGTACTAGTTCAAACATGGTCCTTCGAGCCTTACCGAAAGGCACCTTCGGATATTTATAAAAAAAAATTAAAATAAAAGAAAAAAAATTGTTTAAAAACATGATATATTAAAAACAATTGTGGTGACAAAACAAAAAAATACAGTGCAGTGACACCAAAAATAGAATACGTATATATGTATATTAGGGTGTGCCATTTTGAGGCAACCTTTGTTTTTCAACTGAAAAACAGGCTCAAAACTTTCGAAATGTGTAAAAAAAAGTCACTCAAAAGATGAGCTCTTAATATTAATATTAAGAGGTGCCTCTTTCAAATTTTCTGTTTTCCATATACATAAATTACATGGAAAAAAAAAAATTTTTTTTTGGTGGTTATTGTACGGAGGTTATGATTCCGATTCTACTCGAAAATCGAGTTTTCTCGTAAAATAATCGATTTTTCGAACGTCAAGAATCCGAAAAATCGATTATTTTACGAGAAAACTCGATTTTCGAGTAGAATCGGAATCGTGTTTACCATCCCTACTGACAGCCATCGCGTGCACATATAATAACCTCCGTACAATAACCACCACAAAAAAAATGATTTTTTTTCCATGTAATTTATATGGAAAACAGAAAATTTGAAAGAAGCACCTCTTAGCATTAATATTATGAGCTCATCGTTTGAGTGACTTTTTTTTTACACATTTCGAAAGTTTTGAGCCTGTTTTTCAGTTGAAAAAAAAAGATTGCCTCAAAATGGCACACCCTAATGTATATATTGTAACACAGTGGTACATAAATTTAAATACATACATGCATATATATGAATATAAAATAACAAAAAGTGTGGTGACAAAAAACAAAAAAAACAGCAGAGAAAAAAGTGTGCAGTGAAATATATACATAAACATACAATTATCAAAAACAAATTCATATTTATATTTGCGCAAAATTTGGATAAAATTCTTAATTAAATAAAAAATGTAACATTAACATACATATATATGTATATTAAAAGTGCGTGTCAACCAAAATTTATATAAAGAACAGGGCGCGAAACCCGCAAACTAAAATTACATAAGTATGTACATACAATAAAAATACGGGCGCGAACTTAAAATCATATACATATGTAAATACCATAAAAAACAACAACACGCACAAGAAGCCAGCAGAGAACGTGTATTATATAGAAGACGTTCTCTGAAGCCAGACTGCTGGAAAACTATAGAAGAAGAGAGATATAAGGAATTGGCGATAAAATCTCATACACATTCATATACATAAGTATACAAATATTAGCCCCAAAAAAAGCGCTTGTGGAAAGATAAAGTGAGTTGTATCGATTCCATTTATTATTATTGTATCTTATGCACATAATGTACATATGTATGCCGAAAGTCACAGTTTTATATAATAACACATATAAACTGTATTAAAAAATCCGTTTGAGTAATATAACAAAACTGGTACCAAACGGTAATAACTTACGTCTTCCCGAAAAAAAACGAATGCCTTTATAAAATAAATGTATTTTTCCAAATATGTATGTATGTACATAAAAATGATAGCCTTATATGCTTAACTTTGTGTATCCAAACCCAACAATTTAGCAGTCAGAAAAACTAATATTCAAGCATTTACTTACGAAAATTTTCCAGCAATACCCCTCCTGCTTAATAAAGCAGCAAGTCAGATTGCATATAACAAAGTAAGCAAAGGCAAACATTAAAATTATAACATAAAAGCAACGCAAAAAAAATAATATAAAACAACAAAACAGACATATGTACCTACATACATATGTATATGCATATTTACTTAGTGCAGATATATTAGATACATATACCAAATATAATAACAAAGTGCATACGTGAGCGTACCTGCACATTATCCACTTCGCTTTCGCGCTCTCTTCGCAGTGCGAACATACATACATATATTCGTATATTTGTACATATTTTCATACAGCATAGAATCTGCCTGTAATTTTATACCCTACAACGGGTACCAAATTATTAAAAATATTAATTTTATTTAATTTTCGAAAAAGGTAATCGTAACTTTCCGTAAATAACGGTTAAGTAAAACTCACAAATTATGTATGTTTGAACGAATACAAAAAAATCATTTTCACTAAATATACATAAGTTTGTGAACACAACCATACAAAAAGCTAGGGTATACAAAAAAGTATTAACTTGAACAATATACATTCAAACATACGTATATGTACATATATTTAAACATACACATTATTTTAAAGTCTACATTGGCATCTAGTATGCAATCCCACTTGTTCTTTGTCAAACAAAAACAAGTAGAATTGGGAACAGTGGTCGGCATTTCTTAGCACAATTGTGCAAACTAACTTCACACGTACTCTTACGCTCTATCGTTCAGTCGTTGTCGAGCCAGCAACGAATTAACATTACGCAAGACTATAGCGCAAAACCAAATATGCCCTGCAAGAAATATTTTATGATTCTAAATGCCTTTGGTGCCATGCAATGGCTTTTATGTTCCAAGTCTTTTAAAGATAATAGGGAATATATCCTTAAAAGACATTTTGTTAATTTTCATTATACTATTAATTATTTAGATTAGATGCTTAATTTTCATTCCAATTTCTCACTGGGCTACTTTTTTTCGTGCTCACCAACACAGTGACAGATCCTCTCATGCCGACCACTGATTGGGAAAAAAGCGAAAACATTACGGCATATTCTTTGCCCACATGCATTATCACAAACAATTCGTGCATACTTAAGTACAAAGCATATTGATCTCTTCGACGAGCTCTCAATTGCACAAAAACATAAGCACATACAAGTCCAAGTATTAGGGTGTACCTAAATACAAATCATTCGGACATAAAATATTTTAATTAATAAAAAGCGCGGTTTTTAATAGCAATTAACAATTCAAATATATTTTCGAACTAAAATATAAATAAATAATACTATTTTGCAAAAATGGTTAACAACAACAATAATCAAAATACGCCTGCAGGAGCTTCACGCCCAAAACAGGCTGCGATATTTATTTCAGAAAGTGACAGTTTAACAAGATACTGCACTAGATTTGCCTTTAACCTTTTCGTGGTAGCTTTCTGAGGGGTGAATAGCGGCCATCTTGGATTTTCAGAGGTAGCAACGCAGTGCTGTATATATTGAGGCAGTAAATACTTAACAAATTTATTCTATTAAATAACAAAAACTATAAATATTGTTGCTTAATATAAAAGGAAATTATTTATTAATGACATACTATATTTACTAATATTTGGTTTAAAGGCCATAGTGTGTCATGTTTCGCACATAAAAATATCATTTACTGATAGTCAGATATTCTTTATGTAGTGAGTTCTTATTAATAAAAAGCAGCCCTGTTCTTAGATTTCTCGGTGGTGAGTTTTCTTCTGAATGTATTTGTTTTCAATTGACAGACAGAAAACATAAAACGGTTTGTATTCGAAAGTTTTTGAAATATTATTACCAATAATTTTAATTTGGAAAGAAGATATTTAGGCATTTGAAGCTGAATTTTTAATACATCGTTCTAATTCTCATCGGTATACTATTTTTGATAATTTATTTTTGAATATTTAAGGTTTGAATTTTCCACACCACCCCAGAGGTTTGCAATAAAGCGCGTTACAGACTTTTTTTAGGTGTTCGGTTCTCCGGTAGGCCTATTTTCACCTTTTCAACTTAAAATAAACATTATTAATAATTTACATAAAAATTTAAATAAAAATATTGCACAAAATAGTTTAATAATTAATAAAGATTTTTAAGCTCTCACAATAGATGCATCCAAAATCCTACAACTCTATTAAATATATTAAAATACAGAAGCTAACTTTTAGAAGGGGGAGGTAGTTACCTATGTGAAATGCTCAAAAATTTGATGTGCCGAAAATGAGGGCTGGCTGCCTGCCTATTAAAAATTCTTAAAGAAAAATATGTTCTAATTCTTATAAAAAGTATTTTAAAACGTCGGGTTGTGAATTTTCGCAGCAATAAAAAGGCTCTGCAATTTTTAATATAAACTTTATTATTAACACTAATATGTATTCTTATTAAAAACTTCGACATATCTTTCATTTCAAACTCAATTTCCAATTGATCTTTTCCTATAACGGCTAACGAGTTGTCAATTTGTATATGTCAAACGACAAATTACCACCCAGGATTGTATCCTACTGCATGCAAAAATTTGGAAATACTTTAAGCGTGTTTAAAAATTGCACAAAAAAAACAAATGATTTAACATTAAACAACAACTAATATCCCAATAAAATTGAACAGATATGCAAAGTAATTCAATATAATCACTTAAATAACGTAAACACTTGCATTATTTAATATCTTTTAAAGTCTCGGTCATCAAAATTTAAAATTTATAGAAAGGAACAAGTGTAGAATTCATCAAACTAGAGTCCACTGCTTCAAATTGTTTAAAAGGTCATAAAAAAAACTGACACATACGAACCCCAAACCCTTTGATGGTTTTACTATACTGACCTAGTACCATCACCCTGACTTGGAATTTCTCACCCCCCAGATTAGCTGTTGTGCTGTGTTATCACAGTCCTAACTCCAGGGCTTAGGAGTACCCATTCTGGCCATATCTGAGCCAGGAGTGGAGTTACTATCCTTCATAAGACGAGAACAATTAAAATGCAAACAATTGCCGATAATACAGAAAAGGAAAATAATAAACAACCGGTATACCAAACCGATAATAATAATATAACCACAAACAAATGTTTTTTTTCTATAATAATAAGCCGTCAAAACATTACTACCTGCAGCACCAATACTTAAGTACATAAAAAAAACAAATTTATATTAAAACCAAAATCGCTTTTTACAGCTAATATTCTGTGCACTCGGCTACTCCACCAAAAATAAGCCGAATTACATGTCTCAGATTATATATATAAAACTAGGCAAAATATTCGCCTAGGGGGCTCAGGATGTTTAAATGAGTTAAGCATCCACCCCCTCTACCCGGTAAAACTGGCACACACTAATATAACACTTCCAATGGCAGCATACTCATACATCACCACAGAGCAGAACTCACCACACTTTTACATCAATCAACCCACTTAACAAAAAGGCTGGGCAGAGGAACACATTCGTTTACGCAATTCGTCACATACAGTTCGAGAATCAAGATACGTTTTTTCGTCACCGATCTCGCGCTGCAATTAACACTCGCTTAAACTTTCAAATAAAAACTTTGCAACAACTCGGTTCTCTCCTCTTTTTTCAAATATTCGACCACGATCTGCATGAATTCGAACGCCAACGCCGGCAAGTTGGAATTGCATTCTCGCCGCCCTACTCGTCGACATTTAATTTTAATTTTCATCATTTGTTATTTCGTTTATTAAATGATATTCTGAAAAAGCAAACAAAATTGACTTTTATTTTAATTAAGACAGTACTGTGTACTAGTTTAAACACCAAGAGCGGTCAAACACACAACATTCTAATAGACTCAGGTTCAAATATGAACTATATTCATCCAAAATTTGTCTCGAATCAAAGTCGCTAATTTGTTCAATCACCCTGGTATAAATGTATACTTTTTTATACTACCAACCCTTACCTTATTCGTTTCTATCATGTGAAGTGATAGTTTAAAAGAATTAGAAACAGAAATCAAAATTAGCGAATAAATAATGACAATAAAGAATTCCATACACAATCTCATTAAAGAGAAAAATTATGAGGCTGTCAATAGTATTATCCCCAGAACGAGTCATTTAACAAAGGCACAAAAAAGAGCCCTAGACACATAAACGTTAATAACCGAAAATTTACTCGTTTACCATTCGGTCTGAAAGGTGCGCTCGATGATATCTTAGAGAGCATATTGACAAAATATAATATGTTATATCAACATAGATGACATTAGCATATTCAGCAAGGATTACAATTCCACATGAAGAACTTGGACACAATTTTTCGAATTTTGCAGGAAGCAAACTTGCCAGTTGGACAAATGTGAGTTTTTTATAGACAAATTCGAATTTCTTGGCTTTATTATTTCTGACAAAGGTTTGGAAACGAATCAAAAGAAATTTTTAGCAATTGCCCTCTTCCCGAAACTCTTAAGGATCCAAAAGCCTTCTGACGCTGGCTGGGTATTATAGATGATTTATCAGAGACTTCGCTAAGTTTGCAAAATCATTTAGCTCTCTTTTAAGAAAGGAAGAGAGACGAGTGTCCAAACGAGATTCTGTAAAGAGACTCATCATCTTCAATCAAGAAGCTGTTGAAGCCTTCGATAAGATTAGGAATACATTAATATCAAATGAGGTAATTTTACAATATCCCGATTTTAGTAAATAATTCCATCTGACAGAATTCGCTTCAAATTTTGCTATTGGAGCAGTTCTATCTCAGTAACATTCCTTTCAAGAACCTTAACCGGAAGAAATTTACGCTACCAACGAGAGAAAAATGCTCGCGTTAATTTGTTCATTGAAGTCTTTCAAGAACTACTTTTACGGTTAATCAAGAATTGAAATTTTTGCTGACCATCAACCCCTAAAACACTATCTTACTAGTTGAAACGGTAACGCGAGAATCACAGGCGTATTAAGAAGAATATAATTATGAACTGTTTTAACGTCCAGGTAAAGGTAATGTTGTAGCCGATACGTTATCCCGAGTTAGTCAAGTGAACTCCACTACCTCAACACAACACAGTGCCGAGAAAGATCATTTTACGGACTATAAATTCAGTATCACTTTTCCGACAGTTCAAAAACATGTAATTACATAGCCCAATTATACAATAAGAGAACTACTAAAGTAATATCTCAACCCATCCATCATAAACGGAATTCGCACACCAGAAGATATAATGGGCCTAAATCAAAATCTTTACCCCGATAATTTCAAAAATATTATATATATTTATTTATTTAATTGTTCAAGACCTCATAACACAAGTGGAGCAAGATGAACAAATTTTACAACTCCATAACACATCCCATCGTAGTGTACAAGAAAATTAATTACAATTAGCAGAGAAATTCTACTTTCCAGGAATGAAAAGTAAAATTGAAGGATTATTAAAGCAATGTCAAGTACATATGCTGAAGCCCTAAATATTACAGACATCCTCCGAATCCTCATATTAATGATTTTCCACAGAAAATTTTACATCTAGACGTTTACTCGACAGAAAAGGTGCTAGTTCTAACTGCAGTGGATAAGTTTTCAAAGCAAGGCAGAATCATTAAATCAAAGATTATCACAGATATAAAAGAACCTTTGCGGGAGCTATTGTTTTATTAAGGTGTATCAAAGTATGTCGTAATAGACAATGCAAAATCAATTAATTTCTTTAAACTTTAACTCTCATGCTGAGAGAAAGTTCAGACAAGTTGAAAGTTTTCATTCTACCTTATTTGGGATCATTAAAGGCGAACATCGAATTTTTGATGAACCCCTCAAAAGAGCTATTTATGAATATAATTATACCATCCATTCAGTTTAAAAAAACGCCTTTGGACGTCTTCTTTGGCAGAAATGTCATACCAAACCCGGACAATGCGAAAAAAGCCGACTAGATAACACTGATAAAATTACACAAAAACAAAAAAAGGATCCTAAGGATCCTTGACCAAAACAGAACGCAAATAATATCTTACAAACAAGGACAATATATATTTATCAAACAGAACACCAGGTTAGCATCTAAACTTACTGTAAGACACAAAAAGGAAATAGTTAAAGAGGAAAATATTCACAAAAGCAATATTAAGAGTTCTTAAATCTTTCCAGCTTATTGTTTGTACTAAGCTGAAGACCATCGAATGGGTTCGTAAAAATCACCAATTACACAGACGCACAAACAATATCAATTTATAAGGGAATCGGGAAAATACGAACATCCACAACTACTAGTAAAATTATTCATCTCATCAATTTGGAGAATGACTTACACGATAATAGTCTTTATCACACTCCTCCACGAGGCCACACAAAATGTCATCACTTTAAATGCAATAATATCATTTGACAGACGAAAATTGGATAGGACCGCCATAGAAATATGCCGTGGGCAAACAAGACCATGGCGATCTGCTCATGATATACGAAAAATTTGACAAACTAATCACCAATAAAAACAAACAAGTAATAATGAACACACAACCAAATTTCAAAGGAATCGGTTCAGTAGAACTTCAGATATCATATCAACCACCTCAAAAAAGCAGTTTCAAGAACAACGCGTTTAAAGTTTAGGAGACAATTCTAGTGAACACGGACGCCACGTCACAAAATCGGCTGTATCTCCGAAAATAAATCGAATTTTGAAAAATCCTTCCAAGGTCATATTTTTGAAAGTCTAAACTTTCAAAATATGCAAAACAATCGATTTTTTCAAAATCCTAGACCAGAATACTCCCTTAAATAATATCAGATATGCAATTCAATTGGCAAGGTTAAACATTATAAATTCTTTACTCTTAAATGAAGTCGAGTTAAATGATATTAAAAAATTATTTGAATCAAGCAATATGCCACCATTATTAATAGTGGTAATGTTAGAATTTTCTGATATATCCATTTTACACAATATAAAAACATCCTTTACATTATTCATATACCGAATTTTGATAAAACCAATTATCAAAATATACTTTTAACGCTGAAAACGAAATATTTGTGTGTAAAGAATAAATATAACAAATTAAAAATAATTGAAAAAATATAATAAATACATACATATAACAATATGCAATAAGGACCCAACTGTTAATTTGAGAAATACCAATTGTAATCCAAAATTAGTTAGGGGAGAGCGATCACTTTGCACTTTTATCAACGCTGATCATATTCCCACAGATTGGAACAAGGTATTTAACTACATTGAATCAATAATTATGACTCGGAACGTCCACTATTCAATTAACGCCTCTGGAAGGTAAACGAGTAAAGGTGTTGGAAACTCTCAATATAAACAACCCCCGACAACTTAAGCATTTGAAGACGGACATTAATATAAATATGTTTACACAGGTTGTATTATTTCTTCTGAACTTATTAAATTGCTTAGACTTATACGCATAGTGGTACAAACGTCATCACTCCCAACACATAACGTCAAGTCCACCGCAATTCAACAAGGTCCCATATTTTTAACAGACACTTGAGGACAAGTGTAAACTAAAGGGGGAGGAGTTAACTACGCGTTTATTTACTTGCACTTTCCCTGCAATATTTCCGTTGCTAAACCGAAAATTCTTCGAAAGCAACACTCAGGCCTCGCGCGGGTAAAGAAACTCAAGTTGTAGCTTCTTGATTATTACTTCATTGAATAATAATATAAAATTGAAATGCTTGGGTTTTAAACAAACATTTTTCTTAACTCACATATTTGTACATTCTTACGTAAACATCAAAATAATTTCCGGGATCGACCACTTCAAATTTATTTGTAAGCAATAAAATCATTACCGTCTTCACCATAAGGGCACACGGGGCCCGAAGGGCCAACAATTTCTCTCACACATTTTCGTCGGGCATATTACACTTTTTTCACAAATCAGTAATCTTATCAGAGGGTATATTTCCGAACGCATCCTACCTAGTTTACTAAGTACACGATCTAACGATCACTCACGCAATCACTCCTATTCTAAAGTCAAGCTGCACCGTGTAAACAAGGCCTAACATATATGTCGACATTGTCTATGCTTTCAGTCTGATAGGAGTGAGTGAGTGGAGTTATTTTGTTTCGTTTGATACTGAGATCAGTAAACACTGGATTATTTATCTAAGGTTTGATATTTAAAATTGAGTAAAATAGACAGAAGTTTTGATTTGTTCGTTTAAACATTATTTCATTATGTCGAAAAGAACATATTTAAGTGTTTCACAAAAACGAAAAAAAGTTACAGCTCAAAAAGAAATAACGGAAAAACTCCCAAAGCTCATTTCGTTTTTTACGGTTGAATAAACAAATAATGCTTAGTACGCAGCTCTCAAGAAACGTAAAAACTTCATTTAAAAAAACGCTTAAGAAACGGTCAAGAAACTTTCCTGTGATGTGAATATGGCAAACCTGGTTTTGCGAAGAAACATCAAATCAACAATTGTTTCTTAAAGGAAATTCGAAGTAATCGTCAAATTCATCCTAAATTAGTTGAAATCATTATTATGAGGTATATTTCATTTTGAAATGTTGTATAAAACCTACCAATCAACAACATTTCTTAAATCTCAATGAAAATACATATTTATGTTACCATACACATACACACATACATATTACGCACAAAGCTTGTTTTCTTTGTTTATTTTCTCTTGTTCTTCTAATGTAGATCATTCACAATGCGTAAACAGCTGTCAAAGTTACTTGAGAAATAATGCATTTTTTTCTTGAGCAATTACTTGAGAGCTGCGTACCAACTTTAAGGCGAGAGATTATTCATTCTCATCACCGCAAGACAAAAGTACCTCTGAATGTCACCAGGAAGAAGAGGTTACATGTGACGAAAATTACAAACATACTATACATTAGATGCTGAACCATCGACTTCAAACCACTGTGAATTAATAACTGTATCTGAGTCTTCTGAGCCTGGTACTTAATGTGACGACATTTTACCGGAAGAAATCCGTGATATTTGGATTCGAAAAGGACCAGAGTTTTTCCAAAATATAAATAGTGACTTCTCTGAAACTTCTACAAGTTTTCCAGATTCAAAGGGTAAAACGAAAACTACATACTTAACTAAAAACATTTTTTTCGTAATTTGACGAATGGTGAGTCTTTACAAAGAAAATTGCTCCTTTATTCACCTTTATTCTATTTAATACCACTACTGGTACTGTACATAATTTAAGTTCTCCTAACGGATATAAACATTGGAAGCAATAAAGTAACTTATTGATAGAGCATGAGAACACTTTACAGCACAGGGAACTTATGATGAATTATGTTGCAAGAATGAAAACTACTAGACGAATTGTGCTTAGGAGGATTGTTGCAGTAGGGAAATTGAATTTATCCTTCGATTTGGGTTTCAAACTTATTATTGCGAGAGAAATACAGTACAAATTATAAAACAATAATTATCAATTCCAAAGGTAAACAAAGTGGTTATAATCGAAAAGTCAACCATATGCATGCAATACATAGTGGCTCATTTTATTAAAAATTCAAGCAGAAAAATCCTTTTACATTGCGTGTTTCATAACGGCATAACGGTTTCAAAACTTGGCAGTCATCAAGTTTTGCGAATCTTTCGATGACTTCTTCGGCGGTGATTTCGATGTCATGATACGTATGAAGCAACGCTAATCCAACTAGTCTTTCTTGAAGCATGGTCGTTCTAAGCCATGTTTTGATGCGGCGAAGACAAGAGAAAGAACGTTCAGAGCTCGCGTTTGTTACGGGAAGTGTACAGAATACTCGGAGATAGGTGTGGATTGTTGGGAATATAATTTCCAGTGCAGAAGTTGGAATTTCGCTGTCTTCAATTTTTTGTTGCTGCTGCCAGTGACATTGCCAGTAGCTTAATTCACCTTTGAATTTCAATTTTTGTACGCTTTTTTCGTCATCCAAAAGATTCCCGAATCTTTCTATCAAGCATCCGATTAGATCATCGATTTCGTTTTCTTTTAAAAGACTTGCTTTTTCTGGGAGCAACACACTCAATTGGTAACCATCCAAAACTTCTTGTGAAAAACGAGCTTCCAAATCTTATTTGATGGTAGCCAGCAGAGGTATGTAGACAGAGACCCTGTAGTAATCTTCGCAAGTTTTCACGTCGTAATTTTCGCGTTTCGTTTGTCGACCACATGTTCTCGGTTTCGCTTCGTCAACATCGAGTTTTTCCGCCATTTTCTTGGCTTCTGAATAAATCAATCGGAATATTTCATCAACTTTTTCTCTCTTTTTTTCCAAGGTGGCATACAACGTCCCAATCATTTTTGATGCCTTCGCCAAATCAATTGCTTCCTTTTGAAGGACTACGCTAAGCGAATGTGTGAGCGATAGAATGTCGCTGAGACAGAAGAGCCCGACGATAAATTCGAACTTGCACAAAGCCGATATGAGAATTGTTGCTTTGCCTGCTGTTTCTCTGTTCTCCCACTCACTGATTTTTGACAGAGCTTCGATGATCAACGGTAACTTCGCAACAAATTGAAGGACAGCATTAATTTGTCGACTGGACAATTTCTTCACAAAGTATCTTTGCTAATGCTAATACAGTCACACGTTTTGGAAATGAGTTCTTGAAGAATTTGTCGACTTCTCGTATGTCACTGGCAGCGTTTTTGATTAATCGTACTTTCACTGACTTTGAAATACTGTTGTTGAGTTTGTGCGAGAAACACGGAGTCGTGACAGCATATTCGGCCAAACATTTTTTTTTTTTTTACAAAATGTCAATAAAAATCGGGAACATTTCTCGACAGAGCCGGGAAAATTTCCGTGCCTGATTTCCAGGCGTTTCCGGACCATCTGTTATCGTCGGGAATTGCCGGGTTCCGAGGACGAGGGCAAGTTAAATCACGGGTTCTATATGCAAAATTTGCTACTACTATTGTTAAATAAACAAACCTAACCACAATTTTTATGTAAACACTCGTTTGAATGTCAGTGAAATTTCACCACGCACTAAAATGAACAGTAAAATCGAAACAACATCGATACTTACCATTTTAGATATTCAAAATTGGGCACTTTATTTTCCAGAATAAGGTATAACTTCACAGAAATTGACGAAAATGAAATGGGAAACTTGGGCAATTTATAGTTACTATATAGATGATTCCGCTCAGCTGGGCATAGCGTGATTCTATTGGACAGTCAAGTTGAGGCGTTTTTGGCGGGATAAACGGATTTAAATGAAACGTCACCATGCGTCGAGTGTTTTTATACACAATAGTACCAATTGTACAGTATGAGACATATGTATATGCCCGCAGAGATATAGAAACCTATGGGGCATTCGATAGTCGCAAGTGGCATCATGTCATTTAATCATGTGGTGTCAACTGACGCTAGGTGAAACCACGAACTACGAACAACATATAGACACGATGCCGCTTGCGACTATCGAACGCCCCATTAATTCGATATCTCTGCGGGACAATGCATCAATTATGTCTAGAAAGTACTCTGGTGTTCAGTCAAGAATAAATGAAATTTGCGAATTTGCGATTTACGTTCCATGTGCGGCACATTCGCTAAATTTAGTTGGTGTTCAGGCTGTTGAGTGTGTTACTGAAGCGGCATCATTCTTTCAATTTGTACAAAACTTGTTAAATTTTTTCTCGGCCTCGACAAAACGGTGGAAAATTTTGACAGAGCATTTAGGAGCTAATAGAGTCCTATAGTCTCTTTCGGAAACGAGATGGTCTGCACGTGTCAATGCCATTAATGCTTTGCAAAATGGTTAATGAATTAATTAATAATAATATTTCTGAAGCATTGTCTTCAATCGCAAGTGACACCAGTTAACCAGAAGACACTAGAAAGGAAGCCCAAAGCCTAGAAAAAAAAGGAAAATTTGATACTGCTCTTCTAACGGAAATATGGAATGATCTTTTGGGAATTATGAATAAAACAAGTCTAAGATTACAGAATAGCACCCTGACCATGGACGTTGTAACGAAACTTTACGAATCTATGATCAGTTATGTCAATACCGCACGCAATAATTTTGATCAGTACGAAACGGCTGCTAAAGAAAAAAATCCATTTGCTGACTACAAAGATACATTTGAAAGAAAAAAAATCGCAGCATAAGCATCACTTTTTTTGAAAGATCATCAGAGACTGAACAGTTGAGAGGCAAGGATAAGTTTCGTGTAGATACTTTCATTCCCATAATTGACACATTAAATACACATTTAAGAAAACGTTCGGCAGCATACCAAGATATTTATAGTCGATTTAGTTTTCTTTGTCAGTTAACAACAATTGAATCTGGCGAGTTGATCAAAAAATGCAAAGAATTTTCAGAATTTTATCATGAAGACATTAATGCAGATGAGCTCAAAACAGAATGTTTTCATTTAAAAATATTTAAAAAACACAGCAAAGCAATCAGCGGATTTAAATATCTCATCATTTTCATCATTTTCGCAGCTTAAGAGAATAAAAAATGAATTGCGACTGAGTAGTTTGTCAATTATGTGCATAGAAAGTGATATCCTTCAAAAAATTGACTTTAAAGATATCTACAATAGAAGATTTTGCTCAACAGAAATCTCGAAAGAAATCGTTATCTTAATATCGTAATCACACACAGAAACACACACCTACACGCATCATCATTAATGACATTTATATCATACTGTATTTGATTCTTGTGTGCCCAAGGGCCGCAGCTTGGTTTAAGACGGCCCTGAATAAAATAATGGTTATTTATAACATTGCTGTAAAGCTTAGTACGCAGCTCTCAAGAAACGTAAAAACTTCATATAAAAAAACGCTTAAGAAACGGTCAAGAAACTTTCCTGCGACAAATTTACTTGTGCTAGTACGCAGCTCTCAAGAAATCTAGTACTAATTTTTAATACTTTTTTTCAGTAAAATGTAAATATGGCAAACCTGGTTTTGCGAAGAAACATCAAAAAAACAATTGTTCCTTGAAGGAAAATCGAAGTAATCGTCAAATTCATCCTAAATTAGTTGAAATCATTATTATGAAGTATATTTCATTTTGAAATGTTGCATAAAACCTACCAATCATCAACAACATTTCTTAAATCTCAATGAAAATATTTATGTTACCATACACATACACACTTACATATTACACACAAAGTTTGTTTTCTTTGTTTATTCTCTCTTGCTCTTCTAATGTAGATCATTCACAACGCGTAACCAGCTGTCAAAATTACTTGAGAAATAATGTATTTTTTTTTCTTGCGCAATTACTTGAGAGCTGCGTACCAACCTTAACAAAGAACAATTCAAAATAAGCAGTGAAACATTATATCAGTTTCATATGCATACATACTACATATATTGCTTGCTATTCGTTTTATACATTAAAGAAGCTTATTGAACAGAAACTCAGATTTCGTATTTAACTTACAGGGGACTGATTGCCTTGGTATATTGGGTGAAATCTCAGACGTAACTTGCCCCGTAACTATTAACAAGTAAGGAAGGGCTAAGTTCGGGTACAACCGAAGATTTTATACTCTTGCAATTTGCAAGAATCAAGGCTAGGGAAATACTGTATGGTGTAAAAAGTCAACCTGAGGATCGAAATCCAAGCAATTTTATATATCCATATAAATATATATATAACACCTATAGTCTCAAACACATAAGGTTTGTTAGAAAAACGAAAACCATTATATGTAGTAATGGATATTAGTTATATGGGGGGTAAGTCAAGTTTTCGTGAAATTTATCAATCTTAGGCACTGTTATGAATAAAGCGTGCTCTCTTATTTTCATTGGGGTAACTCACATATTGGCCGATAAATGCGGTACAAAGTCACTCCGAACTTCGAATATCTTTATAATAAGTACACGGAGGTTAAGGGAAGAATTGGTCCGATTCAACCCATTTTTGAAGCATTATAAGAGAAGGATTATCCCTTATTTTATATATAACACACTGACCGATATTTTCGATCAAAAGTCAACTATAGGTACTGGGGTCCAAATTACGTACCTACGCCCTTGAACAGTTTTTGTTTGAATTAAATAATTTTTGATCTCATAAGATGGCACATACTAAGGCCATTATTCGAGCAAAGTTTAATCCCGTTATATTAATTGCTTCTTGATTTGTTTGCAGGAAACTGAACGAATCAAGTGGAATTTAAAATTGTGCTATATGGGATGTAGGCGTAGTTAAAAAGTGGGCGCTGCCACCCCCATCGTCCAATTTTCACCGCGGCCTCTACAAAGCTTTATCATACCGTCAAGGCGGCATATTTTTACGGTTCGGGTGCAATTACTTACTGATTTATCGCACTTTTAGTAGTTTTGAACAGTACTGTTATATGGGGAGTGAGCGAACTTTTCGTCCTATTTTATTTAATTGCACACTATCGGTAGGAGCTATTGTAATATTCGTGCGTGGCGAAGTTGGTTGTTATAGCTTTAGTGGTTAAGGAGATATGTTTTATATTACATTATATATATATTTATCAAAATTTTTTTATATTTTTATACTCTTTCAACTAGTTGCTACAGAGTATTATAATTTTATTCACCTTACTTTGTACGTATCACCTAAAACTAAGCGAGATAGATATAATTGGTTATATACATATATATCTACATATATAAATGGTCAGGATGACGAGAGAAGTTGAAATCCGATTGACTGTCTGCCTGTCCGTCCTGTCCGTAGATGGGCGTAATTGACCTACTGCCACGCCCACAAATCACCATTAACCGAAAGCCATAACTACGCACTAAATTAATATATAAACTATAATTTGGTACAGAGGATAGCAGTAGTAAGAGGCACTTGTTTGCAAAAAATTTTGGAAAGGTGTGCGTGGCCCTATAAAAAGTTTAATTTACATATTTCCTAAATCACTTAAGCTACAAACCGACCGACAGTGTGAAAATGAATGAAATCGGAGGACAACCCCGCTCACTTCCCATACCACTACTGTTAAAAACTACTAAAAGTGCGATAAATCAATAATTAAATAGCTAGAGACATTAAATTTTACCACTGAAATGGAATGAGGGAGCTTTATAAGAGCCGCTATGAAAATTTGTCAATGGGCGTGACACCGCCTACTTTTTAGTGAAATTCCATATTTCGAGACCTCACTGACCGATTTAAATAAATTTAGTAAGTGGCGTTCTTTTATATTCCTATATCAGGTTGGGAAAATGAGCGAAATCCGACAATAACTACGCCAACTTTCCACAAAAAAATTGTTTAAATCCAATAAAAACTGTTGAAGCCCCTAGGTTTCGAATATTTAGACCCAGTATATATAGTTGACTTTTGATCGAAAATGTTGGTCAATGAGTGACATATATAACTGAAATTAAGGGATAATCCTTCTCTTATAATGGTATGTAAGTCTGTTTGTCGAAAATGGGTTCAATTGGACCAATACTTCCTTTAGCCCTCATATAGTACCTAATATAAAGATTTTCAAACTTCGGGGTGACTTTGTACCGCATGTATAGGCTAATATGTGAGTTATCATAACAGGGTATCTTTGTACCAAAAATAAATTTGAGCGAAAACTTGGCTTAGCCCTCATATAACTAATATCAGGATTTTCGTACATCCGGCTAACTTCACTCTATGTGATTGGCCTTACGCCTTAAAATATTTTCCTGGCTTTGATTCTTGCAAGTTGCTAGAGCATAACATGTTCGTTTGCACCCGAACTTAGCCCATCCTTACTTTTTTAATAATAACTTTAAGTTTTTGAAAGTAAAATAATTTTTTAATCTCCTTATAACACCCAATAATTCCATTGTGGCTTGTTTCATATTTATGATAATTATATATTTGCTTTAGAGTTTCATCTTCGCTAACCATATCCTTTGCCCGAAAACTACATTTAACAAGTTTTATATTTTGTCTTTGACTATAAGATTATAAGATTATCATCTGCAAGCGATTATAGTCATGTTCATTTAGTTCTAAGTAATTTCTTACTTTACCCGATTTGAAATACTATCTTCTCAAAATATCTGGCACTAATTCGTTTTCCAAATCTTGTAGAGTTATATATACCACCTTATTATCTTTATTTTGGATAAATTGCATGCTCATATTACATTATCCTATCTTTAATATCCATCTCTGTACTTTTTGGTTCACACCAATACATTGTGTTTTTGCAAGAAGCCATTTAAATGGTTGATGATCAGTTTGTAGTCAAATTGTACACCATTCAGAAATGGACAAAAATAGTTCATGGCCCATACTATGGCAAAAAGTTTTTTTTCCGTTGAGGAGTAATTTTTCTCATGATTATTTAGAATTCTGCTGGCTTGTTGTAGTACTGCTCCAATTGCAAAATTCTTGCATCAGTTATTAATTTAAACCAGCGTTGCCCACGGCCTATGCGCACAATAGCGCACGGACAGTGCCAGACACCTCACACCAACATGTCGCGACAAGTGTCTATGAAAGCACGATTGTGCTACTGTATTCAACTTCGTAGGCAAGCAAAGCAGAATTTTGCGATCAGTTGACGCTAGAATAACCAACGCAAGCATAACGTGCACACAGTCACGTTGGACAACACTGATTTAAACCGATTATTAAAATCAGGATTCCTCAAAGTTGGTGCTTCTGTCAAAAATCGTTTAAAATTTTCAAATGAATTTACATAATTAATATCATTTGAATTACCTTTCATATCTTTTTTCAAATATGAGGCCATAGGTTTCGCAACTTCGGCATAATATTTTACAAATTTCCTGTAATAACCGGTAACTCCTAAGAATGCTTTAATTTGCTTTTGTGTTTGCGGTAACTCAAGTTTCACAATACTTTTAATGTTTTTAGGATTTACTTTAACACCTTGGGGTGTAAATATATATTCTAAAAATTTTGTTTGTTTACAACAAAAATTTCATTTATCCAATTGAATTTTTAAATTGTATTTTTTCAGAACATTGAAAATTTTATTTAAATTATCATTAAGTTGCTGCAAAGATGTGCTAAAGACGAGAATGTCGTCCATATAAACAACACATATTTTATTGATGAAATTCTTTAGAACAAAATTCAAAATTTTTGAGGTGAAAACTTCTTATGGCGCGTTGGGCACTTTTGTGGGTGAGCATTTTCAACCATTCTCACGACATATGAAAGTGTAAACACAATGGCTACGACAGACTTCAGCGGCACGACAGTGAACTGAAAACGTCGTTGTTCATCTTACTACATGTACATTTTGAGAATCAACAACAACACAATGGCCGGCATGTACACAAAACAACGCAGTTGTCCATTTTGCATGTACACAATTTCGTTGTGGCCATACTAATACCTTTCACTTCAATGAAATTTTAATATTTTGTTCAAAGTGAAATTTTTTATGCAAAAAATAAGTAAATAGGTAAATATTTTTGCGTTAAAATGTCAAGAGCTATAATATAGCTATTTTATGCTTTTATTTGTAAAATAATTGCAAGTTTGTTAGAGCTGTGAATAATTTTACATTTTACATATTAGTGGCATCACCACTCTACCTCCTCTTTCTATCTTCCATTCTACTGTCAACTCTACTGTCGTTGGCAAAAATAGGAGCAAATTGAAGTTAGCGAGAACGACAACTGTCGGCCTGCAGTCGTGTAGTCGTGCAGTGAAAATAACACTGCCCATAAGAACGTGTGTATTTTAATATTTGACAGATGTAGTTTGCAGTCTGTCGTAGCCATTGTGTTTACACTTTGAGATTTTACACAGATATACTCCGCGTGTATTCTTATAATATATGTATGTATACTATACGCGCTCTTTGCATGGGCATTCGTTCGTGCTCACGCGACAGACGAGATTACATACTTATAAGTATACTCAGACAGAGAACATAAAGACATAGAGAAGGTGCAAATTGAATTCTGTATGATGTTTGATTGGACGGCTAGCAGAACTTATAAGATTGCGATGCAGAATTTCACCACTCTCGCTGCTATTTAGCAGAAATGAGCACGTTCTCTGGCAGGAATATATGTAAAACGACTGAATTCATGCTAGAATGAATAAAGAGAAATGCTTTGAAGAAAAATATACAAAGTCACACAAAGAATGTAAAGAAGCATTCTCTGAGGCACATATGCGTGATTTATCTTGTATCATATGAACCATTTTTTTCAGAAAAATTATAAAAATTTTAATTTTTTTACAAAATCGTGAAAAATTAGGTAAAAAATAATTTAATTATATTTTTTAATTTTTTAATTATTTCAAAAAAGTTATATTTATATTTAACTAGCTGACCCCCCAGTCGTTGTCCTGCGTGAAATTACATATGTGTTTAGAAATGAAAAAGTTGAGTTTATCATTTCACTTTTTTTCAATGTATAGCAGCTTGATAAACAGCATTTTTTGGTTTCTGTTCCGGTGTATAGAAAAGATGGTTTTCCAACTCGTGAGTAGGCCACGTATGTATGTATAGCTGGCCAAGTGAAAAACATAGCATTTCCAAATGTATACCATACACTATGCGACTATCCTTGTGTCTCAAATGCAATTTTCACTGGAAACTGAATACGTTTGAACTGAAATGGCAAATCGTTAGAACTCGGAGGAATTCGTAGAATCAAGCATTCTCCCCCTTTGTATTCGATAGCTGCGCCACAATCAGTCAGCTTCCACAGTTTCGGCGCCTGAAGATTGTGGAACATAATAACGACAGATCCAAATTTGAGACGCTAATGATGCGGTGGCATACCAAGCCTATTCAAAGAACTTAGAAATTCCACGATCGATCAATTTGTATGAGCGCAAGTCTCCCGGAATTTGACTTTGAATCTTCCAGTTTAAGTCAACAACATCGGTATTTTTGGCAGCTAACATTGCGCGTGCACTTAAGGAATTGTAGTTACGATAATTTGTCCAATGTCCGAATATTCGTGATGAATTCATCTTTGGTGAATTGGTAAAGGGAAGATGGAATTGATATCAAACCACCGGAAGTATCAACCGGAATTTACCCATTTCCAATTCTTAGCGAATACGATGTAAAATGTCTTCGGCAATGTCATTTTTGTTCGAATTCCATAATTGACGCTAATTTGATGGCTGATCATCGCGAAAAGTGTGCGAACTTCATTCCAGTGATTATCATGTTCCAGCAATTGTAATTGTAATTGTATGTATAATATCAAGATATTTCCGAATAGAGCAAGTTCTCGCAAACGGTTCACTGACGAAAGTTGGGAAAAAACTCGTAAATGTTAATTTTGATGCTGGGGGTGTTTTCTCTGTCTTTACTGTATTCTCTGTGTTGAAATAGACTATTTGGTCATTCTCCAAATAATCTGCGAGACGCACAACAGTCGGAAAACGTTCATGAATCGCAAAAGTAAATATCATACAAAGCGCTTTATTGCAGTTCACGTACCGACCGTATCGTTCAAGATCAGTAACCGCCATGTTGCTTCCTTTGGTGACGTATTTACACACGTATTTTATCGATTACACCAAACTGCAATACGCAACATTGACATGACTTTTGAATGTGAATTAAACAACAGTGACGAATATGGTACGATCCATACGTTGTCGACTTCGATGTGTTATTAACTTCGATATTCACGCCTCTAAATTGAATGCTAAATGTTCTGCCATTGTCATCTGGTGAGCGACGCTGATACATTGGATATCCATCATTTCTATTTTGTGTTTCCGAAAGAAAAGCACCTTGATAGTGTTTCGTACATTTATTGTCAGACATACAAACCGAAGTGGTATTGTAATGTCCGTAAGGTACATGAACCATATTGGTTTCGTATAATTCTGCTTCTATCTCTGGATAAGGAATTTCCGCAGAAATGATTTCATCAATTTGATTTGGTGTAATCACCATCCACCATCCAAAGAAGAATATGTGCGTGCGGCAAACCTCTCTTTTGCCACTCAACAGAGTACATCCAGCATCTAACAGCACCACATATACGTTGCTTTAAGATAAAGTTTACAAAACATCGCAACTGTTGTTTGAAAAGTTGTCCTCTGACATCGTGACGATCGCTTGCTGATTGCCCGCGATCGATAATTTCATTCGTATGTCATCGCATCCTGGGAATACTCGGTCATGTGCCATGGGCTGTCAATATACATACTTATTTTGATGCCAAAACGAACGCGACCTCTTGGTGGCATCGTAACAAATTTCAATCTGTAATTGAGCACTTTGTGTGAAACACACATAACGTTTTCACGGAATAAATTTCAATAATTTTATTTTGAATAACCAGAATAAAGAAAGCAAACGACAAATTTGACAATTGAAAAACAAAAGGAAAAAAGTTGGAAAAAAAATTTGTGTATGAAAAAAATTTATTTTTTTTTGGAATTGTCCAACTTTCCGACTTTTCCCCACGAAAAGCATAAGGTTTTTTTATTTCTAAACTTTCCTCGATCCACAGCGAACAACCTCTGAAAATTTCGTCAAGATTGGTTCAGCTGTTCTCGAGCATTAGCGTTACTAAAAGCATTCATTCGTTTGTATGGGAAAAAGAAAAGGGCTCTTTTTAGGGGTTTTCCGGCAATTATTCGAATTTTTTTCGCCATAGAAACCATCCTTGAGCCTCAACGAACATTTTAAAAAAAGAATTGGCAAAATTGGTCCAGACGTTTTTGAGTTATGCGCCAGCATTTAAAATCATGTTCGTTTTTATTTCCTTTTTAAAATCGTACATATTTGAAAATTTATTTTCTTCATAATTTTTTTTTCCGGAAAATTTTCTTTAGTATTCTCCTTGTTTGGGCGGAGACCTGTCCGAATTGGTGGTAATCACCGAAATCGGTCCAGGCGTTCTCCAGTTATAAGCGTAGTAACTAACGTCACTTTCTTTTATATACATATATAGATTTCTTCAAAGAAAATTGATGACCGTAATGAAATATGCACATTCGCATTATTTCGTTATCATTTCCATATTTGCACCAATGTAATTTCTAAGGCATATAAGTATGTATATATATTAAGTATTTCTTTGGCACATTTGTCTGTATGTTTACGAAAGCAAACGCGAGCCACATACATACATATGTATGTACATACATTCATAATAACAAGTGTCGCACGCATCTTTCACATCTCCGTTGTCGGTCAACCAATGGCCGAAACTGGCGTTTTGTCAAAGAGTCAAGTGCTGAACACATTGAGCGCGACAGACTGCAAGCGACATCTGTCAAATATTAAAATACACACATTCTTATGTGTGTGTGATGATAGAAAATCCAAGCTGTGCCGAAAAAAATAAACGAATGGCCGCCGATTGTCAACGCTTCCCTTGCCGCTGTAACAGCTTTGCCTACAAACGTGCGTAAATATATTCGTATATGTATGTATACGTATGAGCGTGAATACATATTGACGCAGATTTTTGCGAGTCACGGAAAAATACTTTAGAATGGATAAATATTATAAATCGACAACTGCGTTGTTGCCACTTTTCTCACTTCTTTCTGTGAAGAAGCATCAAAAAGTTGTTCAATTTATGATTTTTAGCATTTGCCATCGTCGCGAAAAGACACTTGTTGGCAAAGGCATGCTCGGGGAGATGTCACGGCGTCTGTTTTTATGAATGAAGCGAGGTCGCTTGTGTAATTTGCGCCTGCGTTTATGAATGAAATCGTTTTTATTGTAAAATTTACTACATTTGTCCTTCGCCAATTTGGCTGCCATATTGACTTGTGATGCTTATGTTATTTGAGACAATTGTTTTTGTAGAACAATGTTTCAATTTTTTGTTGGTGACATATTCTCATGTGTACGCATATGTATGATTGTAAGCTTGTGCATTATTTGTTCGGAAGTGTATACAAATATATGTACATATAAGTATAAATGAATGTATATAAACATGCAGATCAATCCGCGCACATGTAATATATTGATAAGTGATAAAATCATGATTTGAATTTCTGAATGCGCACATGCGTATACATGCAATCATATGAGCAGATAATAAGATTAATATGATAGACCATATATTTATATATTGTTGTGATAAATTCAATTTCTATTACTAAGAAACATAATACAAAAATATTTATTAGTATAGTATATTATGTGAAAATCAAATAAAATTATTAAATATGCAGGTCCAAATTGGCTATAAATATTACTATTCATACATTCTTACAAAATTGTACTCATATCATAATTATGTTTACATGCCAATATGGAAATGCCGACGGCAAACGCAAAAGTATACATATTTGCATACATTGCGATTGTCTGGTTCAAAGCAAAAATTGAACCATGAAAATATCACAATTCTGTGGTTGGGAGTATCATCATGGGCATGCGTACATATATTTATGTCTTCATATTCTTGGGCATGTGAGACAGAGAACACAATAAAAATATAAGTTCAAGTTTTCACTTCTGCCTGCACTCGCGGATTGCAACCTCCCTCGGTTTCATTCGTACGAATTCGTAATGAATGACGTTCTGTAACAATAACAAATTTTAACATACTTATCTTGAATTTGTTGAACAATTTCCCTCTCATGAATCTGTGGGTATCTTCAAATCTATGATATGATAATGAATATACAGTGTTATTTGTTTTGGTTAATATCTCATATTGTATACTTTCAGTTATTGTTAATTCCTTTCCTTCATGGTAAAATAAAGAATTATATTTTTTCAGTAGGGTAGAAATAGCTTATATTCTTGTTTATTTAGATTTTGTAGCAATTTTTCCTCTCGATAAAGCTCATAACACTCAAATCTATGACTATCGTTCTTATTATATATATTTGTTTCTTGCAATATCTTTTTTATTTATCGAAAATGCTTTTTGTTTTAAAAGTCTAACAATTAGTTATAAAATCTGACATCTATTTAAAAACTATATTTGTTTCTTGCAATATCTTTTTTATTTATCGAAAATGCTTTTTGTTTTAAAAGTCTAACAATTAGTTATAAAATCTGACATCTATTTAAAAACTATACAAGCTCAAGCAAGTGATTGAGCTGTTTTGGTGATTCCCTGCTCCTTAGTACGCAGGCATATCTCTTCTTTTAAGGTTTGATCGCAGGAATGTACCAAAGCATTAGCCAAAGGGTTTGGGTGATCTCGGAGTTCAGATATATATTTAATTCAGAGCTCTTCTACTTCTTTCTTTACCATGGTATTCCAAGGTCTTCATGGAAATTTTCATTACGCATTTACCATGGTACATTGATTGTTCTAAGCAATTTTGATTGGAATCTTTGTATTATATCAATATTAGTTGCACAGGTCGTACCCCACAGTTGAATGCCATACATTCAAATCGGCTTTATGACCGCATTATATAAAAGCACTTTGTTGTCTAGGCTAAGCTTGGAGTTTTTATTTAAAAGCCAATTTAAATTTGCAGCTCTCATCTTTATGCAAGTTATTTTGCAAGATATAAGTATGTTTTCTCCACGTAAGTCTTCTATCTAAGTGAATACCAAGATATGTTACTTCATTCGCTTGGGGTACTAAAATATTGTTCATTTTTACTGTCGGACACATTTTTGGTCTTAGCGAAAACGTAACATGCTTACACTTTTGTTCATTCACATTTATACGCCTGTTGGCTAGCCATTCTTCGACAGACCTTCAGTGCTCGGCTATTATGTGGCATTATAAATAAAATACCTGTTTTTCACTTATTAAGGTCAGAAATGTTCAAATCTAATTGATAGCACGAACAATTGATAAAATATTGCGACCTAGTAAACAAAATGTGTAGGCAAGAGTTATCGAATAGGGGGATTTCACAGTTACTACTAAGTATGTTCATTTCAGCAATGGTGCCAATTGAGGAAAAACAAACATAATTACAAAACAGTGATTTTAAAACCGTACTAAATTAAACATTTCTTACATTTTTTTTCAACCATGTAACTTCAAATCCGTGTAAAAAAAGAGTTGAGTGTATTTGTACTTCTGATCTGCTTACGCATGTTATCATAGCTGCGCGCCAATACTATCAGGTGACTAACCATTAGTCTGACATCTCTTTCTAGAAATTAATTTAACGTAATTAGGAATCGATCTTCAGTAGTCGAGGTCGATTAAGAATCGATTCTTGACATTCGAAAAATCGATTATTTTACGAGAAAACTCGATTTTCGAGTAGAATCGGAATCGAGTTTACCATCCGTACTGGCAGCCATCGCGTGCACATATAATAACCTCCGTACAATAACCACCACAAAAAAAATGTTTTTTTTTTCCATGTAATTTATATGGAAAAAAGAAAATTTGAAAGAGGCACCTCTTAATATTAATATTAAGAGCTCATCTTTTGAGTGACTTTTTTTTTACACATTTCGAAAGTTTTGAGCCTGTTTTTCAGTTAAAAAAAAGGGTTGCTTCAAAATGGCACACCCTAATGTAAATGCATGTTTTTGTTTCCACATATTTGAACATACATATTTAGTATAAGTGGACTGTATGCCTTTTTATAATCGTGAGTATTACATATTTCTTATCTTACAATATATCATTTAATATCCTTAATACGTAGAATAATAATAAATATAGTTTAAAAAAACTAAAAAACACGCTTTTAAAACATATCAAACTAAAAAGTGAAAAATAATTCCTTCATTATTGTGAGAAAAGCGTGGAATGCTCGATATATGACCAAGCACCCCACGCTTTTCTCACAATAATGCAAGAATTATTTTTCACTTTTTAGTTTGATATGTTTTAAAAGCGTGTTTTTTTAGTTTTTTTAAACTATATTTATTTTTAATTTTTTAGTTTGATGTGAGAAACCCCAAATTTGTTAAAATATGAACTATGACATGTAGTATGGGTTAAGTAAATCGATAATTAGGCAGCATTTAATATCTACTGTAACCTTTCATTGACTTATTGTTATATTATTTGCGACCAAGTTCTATTCACGACTTTACGAATTATTACTTCTTAATCGAATCATTTCTTCTAAAGCTTCAATGTTACATGGGGTTTTACCTGTCAACTTTGAACAGTCTAGTTCTTCAATTCGAGCACCGTCCAAAGATCTACAACGACTAAGTGCTACATAAGCTTGTCCAGCAGCAAACAGTCGAGAGCCCAGATAAATTACTGCATGATCTACTGTACAACCAGAGAACGTATATTTATAACATATATATCGTATATTTATAAATATACGTTCTCTGGTACAACCTTGAATCTTATGAACGGTCGACGCCCAACTCAGTATGCTATTCAAATATCACCAAAACTAGTTTTATATAGATGTTGCATACTTTTAAGCGCATCTTTTTGGTGAGGTGCTTAAACTTACTATCGCCTTCCTACAGTGTCGCTGAAATATTCTAGGTTTCAGCACCACTTAAAAAAGTCACAAACATACATACATACATACATACAAACAAGTGAAGCTAATAAAAGCGTATTAAAAAAATAAATATCTTTATATACATAAATCTTCTGAAAGTGTGTTTGCAATTGAACTGCTCCTAAACGGCTGGACCGATTTTGATGAAACTTTTTGTGTGTGCTTAAGGACATTGGAGAATGGTTCAGATTCACAATTTGGTCCACTGGAAAATGGTTTTTTAAATAAATTTTTCATTTGTAATTAATTTGAAATGTTGTACATTGGATCCGATAGATTGCGCTACCATCGCAGTATCCAATATTCAAACCTTAAATTGGCGTAAACGTGCAATAAACAAAACGATGCCAAAGTAAAAGGCGACATCTGTAGACAAGTTTTTATAATGTGGACAGAGTTTTTCGTTCTATAGTAATAAAATGGGTGATTCAATACATCTATGGGTAGCTATAACATTTTTTTCAAACCTGCTAACTATTGGAGGGGGTATCTTGACAGGCAATTTAAAATTGCAAAAGATCTTGCATAAAAAAATAGCGGCATAACTGAAGTGTTGATAAAAAGATCTATTAAAATTTGAGATATACAGAAATCTTTTCGAAGCATTGCACAGAGCAATGCAATATTTAAACGGGAACGATGAAGTACTTACATGCGTACAATTTCAAACTGATCCTTCCTGAAAAATAATAAAATTGCTAAATATTGGGAATGGTAGAATAGAACTGCATTCAAATACACAGTGTAATGAATTAAAACTGGCTCATTTATCATTCGATGAATAATATACCACGTGCATCCCAAAATACTGATGTCATAACCTTTCCAGCCGCCTTTTTCGTTTTCCACGCTGAGAACCGGTTCATCATGTGCAGTTCACTAGAATGACTGTCGATTGGAATCCAGTGGGAAGTGATGGAGCTATATTTCTATCACTGACGAAAAATTTCGGCTTCATTCCGATTAAAAAGCACTTAAACACTGCTCAGAATCAGTTATTCGTTGGTTTTGTTGGATTATGAACTTGCGAGGCACCTACTTTGCTCATTTCGCCTGTTTCCAGTTTAGCAAATATCTTTTCAACGGTGGATTTCCCTGAGCCCAAATTCAACAATATTTTCCCGAAAAATGCTTCATTAAGACATGAAATGCTTTATGTTCCATTTTTTTTTTGTAAACTAACACAAGTTTCTTTACAAAAATGCTATACGAGGTGTGTTCAAAAAGTATCGCGAATTTTGGGTTTTTTCAAAAATTATTTATTTCTTCATGAATATCTATTTTGTCCCCTTCAAAGTAATCCCCATGAGATATTATATACTTGTGCCAACGGTTTTTCCAATCTTCGAAGCACTTCAAAAAATCATTTTTTTTTTTATCTTCTTCAGCTCCTCCTTCGATGCCGTCTTTATCTCGTCAAGAGAAGCGTAACGTCGTCCTTTCATGGGCCTCTTCAGTTTAGGGAACAAGAAAAAGTCACAGGGGGCCAGATCTGGGGAATACGGTGGCTGCGGCATCATTAGTGTGTTGTTTTTGGCAAAAAGTCGCGCACAAGCAACGATGTGTGAGCAGGGGCGTTATCGTGGTGCAAAAGCCAATTTTTGTTCTTCCACAAATCCGGGCGTTTCTGGCGGATTGCTTCGCGCAAATTGCGCATAACTTGCCAATCGATATGTTTAGGTCCTCAGCAACTTCTCTAACGGATATTCGACGATTGGCCAATACCATTTTCTCCACTTCATTAATTTTGTCGTCTGTTGTTGAAATGCTCGGGCGTCCGGCACGCTCTTCGTCGTTCACATATTCTCGGCCTTCTGAGAACATTTTGTATCACCGATAAACGTTGCTTCGGTCCAAGGTAGCTTCTCCGTATGCCACAGTCAACATTCGGAATGCATCCGCGCACTTAATTTCGTTTTTCACACAAAATTTGATACAGGTTCTTTGATCCATTTTTTTGAATAGGTAAAAATCGAAGACGATCAAAAACGCGTGCAAGCAAAACAGCTGTCAACAATTAAATGAACATTCAAAATGGCCGAGCTTGTCGGCATAAGTGAGAGACATGAGTACCAACCTAACGCCACAAAAACTTCGAAATTCAAATATACGTAACCCGCGAAAATTCAAAATTCGCGATACTTTTTGAACACATCTCGTATCTCATTAACTAATAGTTATAATCCAACTAATAGAAGTCATATAGATGGTAGTAGTAGTATTATCTATGTATGTATCAGCCACAGTGAAGCGTGGACGGGTCCACTAGTATTACTATATAAAGCTGCATACTGACTAAGTGATGTTCTTTGGCATCGACGCACGTATTCATTTTTGAACACATTTAATTTTTCAAAGATATTTTACATATTAACGAATAAATATGATACAAGATATCTTAATCGTCTCATCCTCATCATTTTATAGGGTTATGTGAATACCCAATATCTAACTCGATAATTTTTAAGTGATGCAAGCGTTATTTAAACAAAAATATTAAATTCTGTAGCAACATGTAGCAAGAGTGCTAAAAAATGTTTTTTGAGCTTAATTAAGTTATCGTACATACCATAACCAATATACAAGGAGAAATTCAAATTGATGTTTGAAAATTATGATATTAGTTATATGCGATCGAGGGCAAGTTTTAATCCTATTTCATTAATTTTGATCACAAAGATGCAGCATTGTTAGGCCCTCCCAGTGTTATGAAATAACTCACATAATGACTGATACATATTTGATGAAACTATTTAAATTGATTTTATGAATGAATATTAATAAAAATGCATGATTGAATATAATAATGCAATATATTAAAATAAAACAAGTAAGGAAGGGCTAATTTTGGGTGCAACCGAACATTTTATATTGAATATGTTTGAGTAGGAGGTAGTGCCACCAATCATATGGAGCAAAGTCAAGTGGATGTACGAAAATCTTGGTAATAGTTAATGGGGGGGGGGGGGGGGATTCACGTTTTCGCGCAATCTATTCGCGTATCTATTTTAGGCGCAAAGAAACACTGTTATGAATAAAACATGTCCCGCAATTTTCATAATCTGCATAAAGTCACCTATACGTTCTAAAATCTTTATATTAGGTATATGGAGGCTCAGGAAAGTATTGACCCGATTCAACCCATTTTTGGCAGAATGAAATACTATGCCAGAGAAGGATTCTTTGCGAATTCCAATTTCATATCTCATACATTGAACGATATTTTGTCAAAAGTATCGGGTCCACATGTTCGGTACTTAGGGACTTGAACAGTTTTGGGTGGAATTGAACAATTATTAGTCAAAAGGTGGCATACTTTAAGGGAATTATTTCCGAAAAATTTTATTCCCTTATATTAATTAAAAAGCACGTGCGTTCTGAACGTAATCTATGTTCCGACTACTTGTGTGGCAATATATTAGCACTTCATGTGCCATTTTGATACACTGTTCGTAGAACCTCCTGTATCTGCTATTACGTTTCACTTCCTCTCTCAAACCATTTTGAGGTTTCGATGAAACTACTTATGTCCGATATACTTTTAGTGGAAATCCATTCAAGGTTTGGTGCTTGATGGATTCCAAGTGTTTTGTGTCGGATCTGTGCTAGAGCTGGGCATTCGCAGAGAAAGTGGAAGATTATTTCCTTGTTCCCTGCTACTCCGCAGCCACGGCAGATATCGTTGTAGGGCATACCCATTTTGGATGCGTGTTCCCCAAATGGCCAGTGCCCTGTTGTGGTAGCTGTTACTCTGCAAATACTTTTCCGTGACCTATTTAATAAGTCGTTGGTTCTTTTCCTGTCATATGTTGGCCACAATTGTTTAGTTATGACGCATTTTGTAATGTTTTTCCACCTGTTATGTGCAACTTGTTGAAATTGTCTATTGATCTCTCCTGTGATCGAACCTAGCGAGCTTGGTATTAGCTCCGCCTCGGATTCGTTGAGGAAAGCTCCTGCCTTTGCCAACTCGTCTGCTTTTTCGTTACCGAAAATGTTCCTGTGGCCGGGAACCCAGATCAAATCAAGTTTAGTTGGAGCTTGTCTTTTATTGAGCTTAGTGCTCCCTTGCAGTTGTTAACTACGCTGGAATTTGTCATGGGTGAAGGCAAGGCCAGGAGCGCCGCCTGGTTATCCGTAAATGTAGTTTCTTTATTTATATTCCCGTGGTTTTCTAATAGAGCTTCGCAGGCTTTTTCTATGCCTAGTACTTCTGCTTGGAAGATGCTAGCCGTGTTCGGTAGACGTATAGAGAGAGATAAGCCTAGATCAGCGGAGAATACCCCCGTGCCTACTCCGCAGTCCATCTTGGACCCGTCGGTATAGACTGAGGTGGTATCTTCCTCTACTATTGAACCTCTTCTCCATTCTCGTCTAGATGGTATCCTCACCTGGAAGTGTCTATTGAAATTCAGCTTTGGGAGAATGTAGTCTGATTTATTAATGGTGATGGATTACACTATGTCCGTAGTTTTGCTGATTCCAACAGTCGGACATGACCTGATTGCACCAGTAACACCCGCACATGGTGCTCTTTGTAATTTTTAAATGTTGTATTGTTTGTTTAGCGCTGGCCACCATACCAGAGCTCCATATGTAAGTATAGGCCTTATGACAGCCGTATACATCCACATGATTATACTTGGTTTGAGGCCCCGATTCTTGTTGACAATTCTCTTACAAGTATAGTAGGCCATGTATGCTTTGTCATCTGTGCCACCATGTGCCAGAGAATTAATTATCGCATTTACTTCTATTTTATTGAAGGCGCCCTCTTTGTCTAGAAAAGCAGCCATGGTGTATTGTTTGTGGTGTAGTGATTTTTCAATTACACTTATCACCACGTGAAGGGCAGTTTCGGTTGATCGGCCCTTTATGTACGCATGTTGGGACTTCGATAACTTATCCGCCATTATTGTTCTTACGTGTAGATCTATTAGCTTTTCCAGTACCTTCAGCATGAAAGAGGTAAGGCTTTTAGGTCTAAAATCCTTGGCATTCTCGTGTGTTCTTCTGCCTGGTTTTGGAAGGAACACAACTTTACTTCTTTTCCAACTTCTTGGGATGTAAGATAGTTGAATGCTAGCTTTTTATATATTTTCAAGCCTTTGAACCATTAGTTCTACCAGTTTTTGCAGCATTTTGGGCATAATCCCGTCAGGACCTGCCGCTTTAAATAGTGCAAAACTGTTTATGGCATATTTATACTCTCGCAACAATGTTGCTAACGAGAGTATTATAGTTTTGTTCACATAACGGTTGTTTGTAAGTCCTAAAACTAAAAGAGTCAGATATAGGGTTATATATACCAAAGTGATCAGGGCGACGAGTAGAGTCGAAATCCGGATGTCTGTCCGTCCGTCTGTCCGTCCGTCTGTCCGTCCGTCCGTCCGTCCGTCCGTCCGTCTGTCCGTCCGTCCGTGCAAGCTGTAACTTGAGTAAAAATTGAGATATCATGATGAAACTTGGTACACGTATTTCTTGGCTCTTGGCTAAGAAGGTTAAGTTCGAAGATGGGCAAAATCGGCCCACTGCCACGCCCACAAAATGGCGGAAACCGAAAACCTATAAAGTGTCATAACTAAGCCATAAATAAAGATATTAAAGTGAAATTTGGCACAAAGGATCGCATTAAGGAGGGACATATTTGGACGTAATTTTTTTGGAAAAGTGGGCGTGGCCCCGCCCCCTACTAAGTTTTTTGTATATATCTCGGAAACTATTTTGTCAACCAAACTCTACAGAGTCGTTTTCTTCAGGTATTTCCATATACAGTTCAAAAATGGAAGAAATCGGATAATAACCACGCCCACCTCCCATACAAAGGTTATGTTCAAAATCACTAAAAGTGCGTTAACCGACTAACAAAAAACGTCAGAAACACTAAATTTTACGGAAGAAGTGGCAGAAGGAAGCTGCACCCAGGCTTTTTCTAAAAATTGAAAATGGGCGTGGCCTCGCCCACTTATGGACCAAAAACCATATCTCGGGAACTACTAGACCGATTTCAATGAAATTCGGTATGTGACATTTTCTTAACACCTTGATGACATGTACAAAATATGGGTGAAATCGGTTAAGAATCACGCCTTTTTTCAATATAACGCTATTTTGAATTCCATCTGATGCCTTCTCTGTATAATACGAGTATATACATTAGGAACGAATGATGATAGCGGAATAAAACTTTACACAAATACGGTATTTGAAAAATATGTAAATGACGGATAATGAAATCTCGATTATCACTTTATCGTGCGAGAGTATAAAATGTTCGGTGACACCCGAACTTAGCCCTTCCTTACTTGTTTATTTTGCTTTTGTCTTGGATCCCAGGTCACGTGCAGATACCCGGCAACGAATGTGCCGACATATCAGCTAAAAAGGCTTTAAACGCACCACTCACAATTACACCCAATGTAGTCTTCTCGGACATAAAATGCTTTTTAAAATCACACTTCCTCCAAAAACACCAAAATCATAACAACTATCATTCACAATGGTACTCAAACATATCACAAAACTCCAAGACAATCAACGACTACTTAAAAATCAGTACAACCTCTCTGACTAGAAAAGACCAAACAAAAATTATAAGACTAAGACTAGGACACAATAGTCTCACACATAAAAACCTAATTGACAAAAGCCTGTCCAACATCTGTAAATTTTGCAATAGTCAAACAATCAGTACCCAACACATCCTTGATACATGCACATTCTTCAACACCTACCGACTTTCACCTCCAAACTCAACACCTTCAGAGCTACTCAAAAAGCCTCACTCACACTAACATTCTTAACTTCACCTAAATTATTTGCACTACTGTATATATAGTACCTACATTCATATTAGCTTAAGGCCTCAGATGCCATAGCTTTTACTTTATATATTGTTCTGTAATTTAGTTATAGTTTTAATATTCTTGTAAATAAATAAATATGTAAATCAGCTGCGTTCAACGGTGGTTCTGGTTGAACCCTCGTTGAAGGTGTGTGCTGACTCCCAGAGAAGTGCGTTGTAATTAGTACCTCCAGGGACTCTTTCGCCGAGGAGGTCCAATCACTTCCCCCCGTTTTTATATAGGCAGTATTAACCCATTAGGTCCCAACTTTTTTTATGCAATTTTTTTTCCCATTTTCTGTTAGTCTGGTCCAAAATATAGAGACAAGCGCACAAATTTCGGTTTTCAGAAATCATATATGTATATATTTTATTTCATCTGAATAGTTAGTTCCCAAATGGGAACATTGGGTAAGTAAGACTTAAATCATATTGTGGTAGTCCACAAAGCAATGCACGTGCATACCTCGATCGCATTCAGTACTTACCTTACGTGAATTTTTTTTACAGAACGCACATCGTTTTTGTTTTCCATTTGGAATAGCAGCTAAAACATGTTTTGTAATAGTCCTGTTTTGTTTGAGTGTACGAACTGGGCGACCAAGTATTTTCGGATCTGAAAGATCAGAATGTACATATATGCAAATAGCTTCGCGCTACCATACGAATGAAGTCAAGATAAGAAATCCTTTCATGACTTATGTTACATAAAACGAATGCATTGTACATACAAATATCCAAACAGTTTGTAAAAAGCCTGAAGTACCATTTTTTTCCTCTAATTTTTACAGGGTATTTATTAATATGCCAGTCTAACTTATCAACACCACCCATATACTTATTATAGTGTGACATTTCATTAGGCTGAAGTACTTCGACATACTTTTTGTCCTTTTTGCAGTATCTTTGAACCGGTAGCATTGGATATATATTTAGGTGATTGCTAATAACTTTTACACATCTAATTATTCCATGAGATAACTAGTACTTCACTATTTTTGTCAAATCTATAATCAACAGAGCCTCGAGTTGCTTTTTTCATAGCGTCATCTGTTTTTATAGGACACTTATTGAGACGATTGAATCTGGCTGTTTCGGTGGCACGCACATTTTTCTTACTTAGAAGTGAAATTAGTCTGAAACTTGAAAAGAAACTGTCAAAATATATTTCGTGGTCTTCAGGATTCTCCAGATGGTTAACCATTGAAGTTATGACCTTTTCTCCCACACTTGTCAAATCCTTCTCAACAGGATCTCTTTTTCCTTGATACAGTTCAATATTGTAACAAAACCCAGTTTCTCCACAGGCCATAATCCATTGTTTTAACCCAAAACGTATTGGCTTTCCTTTAATAAATTGCTTTAGGAAGTGACCTCCGTAATATCGTACCATCTGCTCATCTATAGACAATTGTTTTGAAAACACTATCTATGGCTTAATTTTAAAGTCCTTTTCAGGAAGACTGTTGCCAATGTTATCGTTGTTAGCAAAGTGCAAAAATCTCTTGATTTCAAGGTATCTGTTTTTCGGCATACAGTTTCTTACAATTTGTATATCAACGTCATCGTCAGTGCACCAATACATATTTTCAGATGGTAAACTGTGGTATGATGTAAAAATCAATATGCCTAAAAACTTACGAAAACACTCTGAAGAAAGGGAAAAACCATGAAAATTGTTTTGGTGTGCATAGCGCACACTATCTTTAACTACGTGTTGGACTAGCCAATCGTCAAAAAAGAACTCAAAAATTTCGAATGGCTATTTTTGTTTAAATTTTTCCCGAATACTTGCTTTGCTATTTTCGCAACGTTCAGACGATGAAAAATTTTCACTGTAGGTCGCATCAGTTTGAGTCGAACATGATGATCTAGTTTTGCTGGCTGAATTTTCTTCGTCCAGCTTTTGTCGTTTTGAAGTTGTACTTGGTGAGAAGGCGATATCTTGTTCTCTTTCCGTAAAGTGAATTTCTACTTCGCCAGTTACGTCCTTCAGTTCTACAACTTCATCGAGATTGTCTTCATCAACATCTTCGCAATCAGTCAGACTATCAGCATCTGGTGGCAGTTGCTCTATATCAATAGTGCTTTCGTCAACTAACTCTACGTCTTCGAGAATTTCTTCTAAAAGTCCCTCAATTTCATGAAGTTTTAGAGCTCTTTGACTAAACATAATACAATTTTAGTCTAAAACGACAAGGGAAAATATTAACACAACTAGCTGTTACCCTGTGCGTTTCGCTACACCTAAATCGATTAAAACTCTTAAGGGTTTTTACTTAGTGTTTTATTTATTGTTGTAAAACTGTTACTTATTTATAAAACATTTATAAAACATGTTGGTATACAACATTTTTGGTTTTTCCACCTGGCGCGTAAATGAAAAAGCACCTTGGTGTTCCCACTCTCGAGCATGCGACGAACAATTGGCCGTGGGAGAATCACGGTTCTTCCAAATTGACGCCGCACACTTGGAACGTTTGCCCTTGCGATTTGTTGATGGTCATCGCAAAGGCAAGACGTACTGGGAACTGCAAGCGCTTAAATTCAAACGGCATGTCCGTTGGAATCATGGGAATGCGTGGTAAGAGTACAACTTCACCTGCTGCCTTGCCATTTAGTATTGTTGCTTCAATCAAATTTGGCCACAATTTTTTGACTGAAAGTCTTGTGCCATTACACAAAGTCGGTGGCTTCAGATTTCGTAGAAGTATAATGGGTGAACCGACTTTCAGGACCAAACCATGCGGTGGCAGACCGGGGGGATCCACAGAATTCAAGAATTCAGTTGGATAATTGACTACTTCATCTTGATTTAAAACGCTATCAATCGATGTACATATATGTTCTAGCTTCTCCTGGCAGTTTTTCTTGAATGGCAAAATTGATTTCGTTGACGTGTACATTTTTCGGTGCCAATATTGCGCGTTCACTTAAATAATCGTGGCGTTGATAGTGTTGAACAATATTCGGAAATACACTTTCAATCAGTTCTTCTTTCGATTGTAAAAGTGTACAAAAGTTGTTCGGCAATGTGATCAAATCGGTATCAACGATTGGTATTTTGCCTTCGCCAATGTCCAACAACTGCTTCGAAAACGCCGCTGCGGATCGATCCTTTTGCAATTGGACTCGCATGTTGATGGTAAGAGTCAGCCTTTGAACATGTCTCCACAAAACTGACGATTTTAAACATACGTTTATTTCATCGGCAGGAGTTGATCGAGGAATGACTGACAAAGTTTGCCGAAAATCGCCGGATAATAAGACTAATGCTCCGCCAAAAATTTGTTGCTTTTGGCGTAAATCTTGCATTGTTCTATTGAATGCTTCTAATAACTTTTTGTTAGTCATTGGGCACTCATCCCATAGAACTATTCCAGCTCCTCGCAAAACTTTTGCCATTGTTGAATTCCTCGATATGTTGCACGTTGATGTTTCAACGACTTGGATGTTCAACGGTAATTTCAACGCTGAATGTGCTGTTCGGCCGCTATCAAGTAGAGTAGCAGCGATGTCTGACGAAGCAATTGCCAGCGCAATTTTCTGCTGTGACCGTATAGTAGCAAGAATCAAAGAGATCAGAAACGTTTTCCCTGTACCACCGGGCGCATCAAGAAAGTAGAATCCACCGGCGTTATTGTCAACCGCTCGTATAATCTTATCATAAGCATTTTTCTTCTGAATATTCAATTTGGTAATGTTAGCTTGTATGAAAGCACGCAATTCATTGCAATCGTATTGTTGTTCACGTTGAAGCTCATGGTCAATGATTGGGCGCTGTAATGCCAAGTTGCGCTAATGCCTTATTCGCAATTGTAAGGCACAGATCGTCAACCAATATCAAAGCAGAATTATACATTTGTAATGTACATATATAGCAAGCCTGCGTCCGATGCTCGATTACGCGCCAAAATTAATAAGTCCTCAGTCATGCAGTCTTTGTACTTATTCCACTGTTATTGCGGATTTGACGGAAGGCATGTAGATTTTATTATGGCGAATAGTACGCGTATTTGTTTTGGATGAGATGTTAGTGATGCGTCATGAAGTGCGGTGTCCCAATGCATATCATCTTCTAACAAATGCAATCGCTGACATGCTTCACGATACGTCGCACACAACTGACCGTCAAACGTTTTCAAATCATCAAATGATCTTGGTCCGCGCACGTTGACTAATAGCAGACGCAAATAAAAACATGCGGCGTTGTTCGGATGGATGGTGTAAATGCGTCTTATGGCATCGGTTTTACGGACATTTGGATAACCGTCAACACGCTCCCCTTGCTTTCGTCGTTGAAATGTTTTCGATGATGGATTCCAAGTGAAATATTGTGGTATTTCGGAATATAGCAATGTTCTTGCAAATTCATCGTTTTCACACAACTCGAAAAAGGTAGTTAGTGTTGTCCCCGGTGGTCGTGCTAGAGTATGCGTATTTGAAGTACATAAATAAAAATATGCATATTTGAAGTACATAAATAAAAATGGAAAAATTAACCTAAAACTACATCTTAAACTATGTATTTTACCCACACACGCATATGCAATAAGACCCACCAACAGTGTATTTGCGAACCGCATGGAAGCACTTACGAAACAATAACAATACTCACTTGCTTTGTGTGTGTTGCACGGTCAGCAGAAAAACACAAAATCGGTTCGAATAAATGTAGCAAATCGAAGGAATTAAATCTGGAAAAAACACACAATGTTAAAACATTTTTTTTTACACACCGCGCATTTTCAAGCGACAATCGAACCGCATGGCATCACATATGAAACAACAACAATATTCACTTGCTTTGTGTTGTACGCAGAATGTTAATCGCGTTGAAATCTGAGCAAAATACACACAATATTGAAACATTTTTTTTGATACACTCAGTGCATTCGGAACACTTACGTTCTGTATGTCTTATTAGCTTGACAGTCGAGTCGAAAACGATCAACATGCGATGTCAATGTTGTTTATTAATTGTAGACATCCGCCAGTTGTTTCTTTTTTTTTTTTTTTTTTTTTTTGCAAAACGTTCAATGATACACACATTAAATTTCTTATGTGCACCCTCCAAACAGACCCCAATCACCCCTGAAAATTTCATTGAAATCGGGCAAGCCGTCTAGGAGGAGTATGCGAACAGGAAGTTTTGCCACTTAATTTTATTTATATATATAGATAGAAGATAGGGACCAATGCTCCCAATTGGGAACATTACAAATTCATCGGTATTAAAAAATTCAAGCAATTTGTTCAATAAAAAACAGTTTATTTTATTTACTTACGTCACAATATAGCACAATAAAGAAGATTACACATGGATTTTATTGTTAAAATAAGCAAATTTTGCGAAAAAACCCGAAGAAAAGAAAAATGTATTCCGATAATATTTGCTTGCTACTGTACATGTGATCATTGGAGATCATCAAGAACAGCTGATTATAGGCATAGGAATGTCAGAATATATAACTTGTTATCGGCTGTTCGATATATGGGTGATTTTCGATAAAATTTCGTTATTTGTACAAATTCCCAAATGGGAACATTGGGACCTAATGGATTAATATGATCCTTGGATAGCATTTTGCTCAGCCTAGCGGTTTCTCCGCAACTTTCTATCGATGTGCAGAAAGATCGCCATGAGTCGTTTTTAGCTTTCCTGACTGCTTTTTTGTATCTTTTCATAATATCTTTATATGGCTGGCAGATTTTGGTTATAAAACTCTCATTGAAAGCTTTCTTTAGTTGTGTTTACAAATTCTTGAGTTCACTGTTTCACAAAGGAAGAGACTTTCTCTTTTACAAAACTGTTAGCGGAGTAGATTTATTGAAAGTTGTGGTTGGATTTTTTCCAACTTCTCTACTTCTGAATCTAGTTCCTGAGGATTTCTGATACTCTCATTGCCCCCCTTTTCGAGACATTTTGTTGCTATATTGGTAAATTTTTCCCATGCTGTTCTTCTGGAGTTCCGGTATGTGAGAGAAGCACTGTATTTCTCGCGGATGCTGAAGAGTATCCAGGAGTGATCCGACATGGAAGGCTCATCGGATACCCTCCAGTTATCTACAACGAGACTGTCTGTGTCTGTTGATAGCGTGATGTCAAGTACTTGCTCCCACCCCGGAAACCTGTCAGAGCTTGGGAAAATAAAAGTTGGCTTATCGCCCTTGTTGCATATACTTAGATTACCATTCAGTTACAACTATAACTATAATTCAAATATGTATATGTGTATGTAAACAAAAACCACTGTACCCTGCCAGTAGCTGTGTGATTTTATTTCATATTTTTGAAGTAAAAAAAAATGTTCAAATGATTCTTACATGAATTTTGAACACATGATTATGCTTTGAAATATATATTTGTTGTTTATGAATTGTTTTGGCTTTTAACATAAAACAATAGAAAGTAGCATGTACCTCATCACCAATTTTCAGCCAAATTGGTTCAACCATTCTTAAGTTATAAATATAGACATAAATTGCGAAATCGAAGGCGATTTTAGGACCTTCTTCAAGACTAAAGGAATACCCGTGCAAATTTTCATGTCTTTCTGTGCTGTGGTTCGGGCGTAATGTACGGACATACAAAAAAGGCATTTCATCTTTATATGTAAGATTATTTTATATTTATCTCGATAAGTTTTAGGTGATACAAACAATCGTTACGTGAATAGAACCATTATAGTCTGTAGCAGCATTTTGCAAGAGTTTAAAAAGGAGGAGGAGTATTACAAAGTGATACATTCAACAAATAAAGAAGGGCTAAGTTCAAGTGCAACCGAACATTTTATACTCTTGCAATTAGAATCAAAGCCAGTGAAATATCTTAAGGTGAAAACGTCAACCAGAGAATCGAAATCCAAGCAATTTTATACATAAATAGACTATATATAACTCATATACTGAACGACATATTCGGCATAAAATTTCTTAAGAAAAACAAAAATCATTGTGGTATATGAGAGTGGTATCGACCTGATTTTATCTATTTTTCCCAATACCACACACTACTATTGAGATTACACACATATTGTCTGATATATGCGGTATAAAAGGTAAGGCTAAGGGCTGACCCGAATCATTTTTGACACACAGACAAACGATTGTCAGAGTTCAATTATCTCTGAACATATTGACCGATATTTTCGATCAAAGGTCAATTATAGGCACTGGGGTCCAAATATTCGATACCTAGGGGCTTGAACGGTTTTGTTGGAACAGTTTTTGGGCATAAGTTGGCATGCTTGAAACGAATTACTCGTGCAAAGTTTTATGACTTCATATTAATTGCTTCCTGATTGGTGTAGTGGAAAGTGAAAAAATAAAGTGTAATTTAAATTGTGTTACATGGGCTTGTTTGTTATCCGATTTCTTCCAATTTCGTATTGTATTATAGGAATATGAGAAGAAATCGGTTGGTCGGGTCGGTTGTGCCGAGATAAGGGATTTCACCAAAAGTGGGTGCCACGCCCGTCGTCCAATTTTTACATCGACTCCAATAAAGTCCTCTCATACCATTTTGGGGATATAATTTAATGTCTCTGGGGTATTTAGTTATTGATTTAATGCGCTTTTAGTAGTTTTTAACAGTACCGTTATATGGGGAGTAAGCGGGGTTATTTCCCGATTTCATCCATTTTCACACAGTCAGTAGGGGTCTAAATAATATTTGTGCTAGGTGAATTTGGTTATTGTAGTTTTTTTAGTTTAGGAGATATGTAAATTTAACTTATTAGAGGGCGGCGCCGAGCCTACTTTTTCAAAATATTTTGTCCACAGGTGCCACCTGCTGAATGAATTTCATAGAAAAACTGTGCTTAATGATAAGCAGATTCCTGATGGAACTTTCATGAATTCTCAAATTAAAACACTGTAGACCGATATTTTCGGCAAAAAGTCAGTAATATGCACTGAGGTGCCCATATATGGCGATCTTGAAAACTTATAATCCGAAGTCGCCTATTTTTCAACGTAAGATGAAATACTTTGTGGGCACTATTTCTGTAAAGTTTTATCCGGATACATTTATTGGTTCTTCATTTGTATGCTGCAAAGGAAAGTATATGATGGAATTAAAAATTGTGTTATATGTTATCGTGGTTATAGAAATATTAGAATAATTTCGTGTATTGAGTTTGGTTCAAATTGGTTGAGTAGGTCGGAGTTATGTGATTTCAACTAAATGTGGGCGGTGCCGCGACCATAATCCAATTTTAACCCCGGCTAACCGTCTTGTGTTTAGCCGTCTTGTGTTGAGCTGGATGTAAAATTTTATAGTTATTTATATATTTATTCACTTGTAGTAGTTTTTAACAAAACCGCTATTTGGGATGAGGGCAGGTTTATAATACGATGTGTGCCAAAAGTGTAGCGTTAGAAAAAGGTTCTTGGTGCTAATATTTGCTTATGTGTGTGACAGCCGGACTCGATCTCCTTATAGGGCCGTAGCGGTGTCGCCGTGGTGGAAATCTTTGAAGACGGAGTTGCCACATCTACTCTCCCATTGAATGATGGATGATATGGAGGGCACGAAACAGTAGTTACTCTTCTTGAATATATACGAATAGGTTTATCCATGATTCTCTCTGACGTTTTTAATGTTTCAGAATTATGCTGACAGGCTGAGTTTCATGCTGCTTAACAGGTTGCCCAACTTGCTGAGAGTTTCCAGGGTATTCTTTGGCGATGTATGCAGGCTTGAACTTTCTCTCTTCCATCGACTTTGATTTTGAAAATGTGCTAAAAGACTTCCTGCGGTCCAGAATATGGTGGTTCTAGGGGTCGTTTTACAGCATCGTTGCGGGGAAAGACGTGGGAATAGATGTAGGGGTTTTTGAGGATGAAACTTCGAAATTTAGTTCAATGGGCAGTTAGTGTAGGACTTAATCCTCTGGTATGCTCCCGAAACTTCTCGAAGAAGATCTGTGCGTCCATTGTCATGTCCTCAGAAACGAAGAATTTTCCAGGCATGCGTAATCCTCTACCATTTTTCTACCAGTCAATTTTATTGTAAATGATAGGGTGTTGTCCTGATTCGATTTACACTAAAAGGCCGTGTCGAAGCCGTGAAAAGCGCAGACTGAACCTGAGATCCTTGATCAGTGGTGATGGTGAGCGGTTCGTGGAGTGCCGAACTCAGCAATCGAGTTCGAGTAGAAGGCAGAATGTAAACGTTGTCAGCTGGAGGAACAACAAGTGGCGATCTGGAAAATCTCTCTATGATAAGTACACAGTACTTGAGAGGGATGAAAGGTTTGGGTTGCATTACGTAGTTCAGGTGGTATTCCTAGGAATTTGAAAGAGCTAAAGGATATTGAGACCGCTGTCTTCTCGATGTCTTTTGGAGTCACAGAAATCTGATGATACACGCGACTGAAAATGATTGTGAATGACGGTGAAATAAGTCTTCAGCGACAGGTACTTGGTAGCAGTCAACGACCATTTGCGCATTGAGTCATCTGATCCACAGTCGCAATACTATATTGTGTGGTTTCTGCAAGTATTTGGGAATAATGTTAGCGGCTCGATGAGTAAATGTTTCTTGAGATTTATCAGGAGGCCATAGTGAACCATGAAGTCAGTCACAATTTTCGCCGACTGGGCCAGGTGAAAACTCGACGAAGACCAAGGTTTGTTGCGTAGACTTTAAATTCTGAGAGTTCCAGTTATTGCTTGACAAAAGCTCGTGGTGCTACAGAGGCCATGAGCCAGAGTCAACGGCAAAACTCTGGCGTGAAGATCTGTCACGACATACAGGCGGTTCTCCTTGCTGGATGGAACATGATGACAGCCGTGGTAGTTTCCTGGTTGATAACAGGCCCTTAGGTGCAGAATTGCAGTTATAAAGGGAACGAAAACCACTGTTAGCGGTGGCTTGGACATAAGGTGGTAGAGTCTGGATGCTGGTGGACATGACTTGAGAGCTTGTGTAATTTTCTATGGCACTATCTGCATCTTCAGCCAGTTGGTCTAACGTGCTGTTGTTCTTAACGGATTTCAGGATTCTACACGATATCAGGTAGCAGCGCCAACCGTTCCTGGATGCGAAAAAGATCATCTGATTCTGTGGTGCTCGCTAGGGTCCTCATTTCTTTAAGAAGTTGGCTGGGCTTCCGTTTCTCAAGCTGAAGTTCTGTCAACAGCTTATGCAACTGGCGATCAACTGAATCTGGAAAGTTTAATGAGATAAGTTTTTATATAAGTATACTTATTTTTTTCTGGTGGTGCTTGATGATGTCGGAGGCCTCCTTGAGTACTTTTGACTTCAAAACACCGACGAATGTCTGGCACATTGTTGTTTCGCGTCCTAAGCTGTGCCATCACCTGAGTTTGAGTTATGTGACTGCCATGATGTGTGCTTTATTACTGGGCTGGGGACGTTGAGGTAAGGACGGTATAGGTCCTTGAAAAGCGCGTGCTGGACGTCTTCGGATACCGCTGCATTCTGTAACATCAGGTCATCTCGAAGCTGTTGCTGTGTCGATGCTGATGAAAATATTAAAAAAGGGAAGACTATGCTGCTTGAAAATCGTCAGGTATCAGTGAAAACCATTTTGAAAGATAATTCTCGAAAAACGGCGTCGCGTTAACGTTGGTGAAACAATGCTGTCTGACTACCAGAATGTCATGAAACGTATTAACTTGGCTTGGATTTGTGCTTATAACCCGAAAACAGACGATCAATCGGTCAAATATCGCAGCAAAGGTGAGCCGAAGACGAAAAACCCACGTCAAAGCAGGTATATAATCAATATTATGTTGACAGTTTTCTTCGATGGTGGAGGTGTAGTGAAATCCGAGTGAATTCCTTCCTACTAGCCAAACTGTCACCAAGCAAAACAATTTAAGTTTGTGCGTTCTACGCGCGAAGCTATTCGTAAAAAGAGGCCTTGATTTTTGCACCACCATAATGAACCGTATTATACTGCATCGTGACTTCTGTCTATTCAGCAAACTTAAACGACCGCTCTGGGAAACCGTTTTGAGTCAATTTAAGACAGTTAAGACTCGAATCGCTAAGTTACATATGTAAATACTTACAACCCTAATCCAATACACACCTTTACCGATAATGTCCAATCATATGTATGCCCACTTGTAAAAACGCTGACACTATAGATGTATTCATAGTTACAATAAATAAAACAACGTAAACAAGCATTGCAATTAAATAATAAATTAATTTCAAAATGTACAGTGATCCTTTTTAATTAAGAATCATAAACACCACAAAATAGAAATATTAATAATATAGATATAAATAATATCATAGAAATATTAATAATATTTTATTTTGTGCAGTGTTATTATATCAAAATAAGGCAGCCACCACAATAAAACGATATAAAATGGTAGTGCAGAAAAAAATTAAAAATTCAACTCCCACAACAAGAAGAACAATTCGGTCATCAAGACACAAAACGTTTACCCAGAGAAGGATAAACAACTCAAAACACGCACAGGTAGAATTAGTGGAGGGGGCCGTCGACCCGGGCGCAACGTCATGGGGGCGGCAAAACGATCTTCGCTGTTTTTTAATATTCAGAAAAATACTTCAACAAATTTTTTTACAAAATTTATTATAAAAGATAAAGATGTAATAGTCTGAATAACAATGAAAACTATTAATTTTTACTCGAATACTCTTCAGTCTTTGAATTTGTCTTATATCTTTTAGCTTATATATTTCTTAAAAATAGTGATAGAACTTAAAGATGCACTTTTCTAGCTTCATCGCTGCAAAATTACATATCATATCATTGTAATTTAAAGTTGAAGCAGTTTCACATTCTATTGAGAGAATCGCAAGATTGGAAAGTCTACTCTGACACATGACAAACCGTATTGTGAGAATTTTGGAACTTTAGAATTTGCGTGGCTTTTAGTTCCTAAATTTGATATACTTAATATCGAAGATATTTTGTAAAAAATCACTTTTGTTCGAACCATCTCATGAAACTTGAAGGTAGGTAGATAACAGAACATCCTTGGCACCGGGCGCCCGAAATTATTGCTACGCCACTGGTGAAGCAGCAAGCCAGAAGGAACAACAATTAGAGCAATTTAGGGCCGCATACCTGGAATTACAAGGAAAATGTACAGACAACAGAAGACGGGGGCAAAAATATAAGACACATGCCAATATTCATCGGAACAGGGGACTTCACAGTGAACTCGTTTTTCAAAGAAGTCGTTTATCTTCTGTCGACGATACCAGAGGAAGAAATAAGAAGAGAAGCAGTGCGAACGATTTAATACAGCAACATACAAGGAGAAGAAAGGGATTCAACATCCTGTAACCTAATAATTGGAGGCAAATTAAAAACACGCTAAATTTGAGGCACAGACCAGACAAGGAATCACACCAAATATATCAGAGGATAGAAAATCTTTGTGCAAACAATGTAAGTGAACTAGCTATAGACATACAAAATATTAAAAAAAGAGTGATGAATTTATTGTATATTATGAGGGCAATAGCTGATTTAGTGATGTGAATGTGCTAAACGTTAATCTGTCCATTTGTAAAAGATATTATCTCAACCATATAACATAAAGAAGACACGGTTCTTAGTGAAACGCATAGACGAACATACCTGTGAAATACTGCAAAACATTAACCTGCAAATTTCATAAGCCATAACGAAAATTTAAAAATACAGGTAGGTAGGTAGGTAGGAGTGCAGCCCTATCGGGCTCAATTAGCACTTGATGTGCCATTTTGATACACTATTCGTAGAACCACCTGTATCTGCTATTACGTTTCACCTTCTCTCTCAAACCATCTTGAGGTTTCGATGAAACTACTTATGTCCGATATGCTTTTGGTGGAAATCCATTCAAGATTTGGTGCTTGGTGGATTCCGAGTGTTTTGTGTCGGATCTGTGCTAGAGCTGGGCATTCGCAGAGAAAGTGGAAAATTGTTTCCTTGTTCCCTGCTACTCCGCAGCCACGGCAGATATCGTTGTAGGGCAATCCCATTTTGGACGCATGTTCCCCAAATGGCCAGTGCCCTGTTGTGGTAGCTGTTATTCTGTAAATACTTTTTCTTGACCTATTTAATAAATCATTTGTTCTTTTCCTGTCATATGATGGCCATAATTGTTTAGTTATGACGCATTTTGTAATGTTTTTCCACCTGTTGTTTGCAATTTGCTGAAATTGTCTATTGATCTCTCCTTTTATCGATCCTAGCGGGCTTGGTATTAGCTCCGCCTCGGATTCATTGAGGAAAGCTCCTGCCTTTGCCAACTCGTCTGCTTTTTCGTTACCGAAAAAGTTCCTGTGTCCGGGAACCCAGATCAAGTTTAGCTGGAGCTTGTCTTTTATTGAGCTTAGTGCTCTCTTGCAGCTGTGAACTATACTGGAATTTGTCATGGGTGAAGACAATGCCAGGAGGGCCGCCTGGCTGTCCGTAAATATAGTTGCTTTATGTATATTTCCGTGGTTTTCTAATAGAACCTCGCAGGCTTTTTCTATGCCTAGTACTTCTGCTTGGAAGATGCTAGCCGAGTTCGGTAGACGTATAGAGAGAGATATGCCTAGATCAGCGGAGAATACCCCCGTGCCCACTCCGCAGTCCATTTTGGACCCGTCGGTATAGACTGAGGTGGCATCTTCCTCTACTATTGAACCTCTTCTCCATTCTCGTCTAGATGGTATCCTCACCTGGAAGTGTCTACTGAAATCCAGCTTTGGGAGAATGTAGTCTGATTTGTTAATAGTGAACTTGTTTAGAATTACACTATGTCCGTAGTTCAGCTGTTTCCAACCTCCCAATTCTTTTATTCTTATCGCCGCAATAGCTGCTGTTTTGTGAATAAAAATGTCCATTGGTAGTTGATGCAGGATCACATTGAGCGAATCAGTCGGACATGACCTGATTGCACCCGTAACACCCGCACATGCTGCTCTTTGTATTCCATTTAATTTTCTAATATTGTATTGTTTGTTTTAGCGCTGCCCACCATACCAGAGCCCCATATGTAAGTATAGGTCTTATGACAGCCGTATACATCCACATGATTATACTTGGTTTAAGGCCCCAATTCTTGTTGACGATTTTCTTACAAGTATAGTAGGCCATGTATGCTTTGTTTATTCTTTTTTCTATATTTATTTTCCAGGACAGTTTGGTGTCAATCTCCACCCCCAAGTATTTAGCTGTGGGGGATAGAGTGAGTGTTGTACCGTTTAGTACCGGAAGTTGAAGCTGAGGTATTTTGGTTCTGCTAGTGAATAGCATCAGTTCTGTTTTGTTCGGGTTAACTCCTAGACCATTGTTTTTAGCCCATAGGTTTAACCTACGAAGTGCTCTTTCCATAATCTCGCTGACTGTTGAAGGAAACATGCCTGAAACCAACAACACTATATCGTCTGCATACGCTACTGCTTTCACTCCTTCACCGTTTAGTTGGAGTAGTATTTCGTTCAGCGCTGCAACCCAAAGAATCGGAGAGAGGACCCCTCTTGAGGCGTTCCTCTACTCACATAGCTTGTTTGTGTTGCAGCGCCGTTTGAAGCTATAATCTTCCTATTCTCAAGCATCGATAGTATCCATCTGCACACAGTGTCGTCTATGCCACCATGTGCCCTAGAATTAATTATCGCATTTACTTTTATGTTGTTGAAGGCGCCCTCTATGTCTAGAAATGCAGCCATGGTGTATTGTTTGTGGTGTAGTGATTTTTCGATTACACTTATCACCTCGTGAAGGGCGGTTTCGGTTGATCGGCCCTTCATGTACGCATGTTGGGACTTCGATAACTTCTCCGCCATTATTGCTCTTACGTGTAGATCTATTAGCCTTTCTAGTACCTTCAGCATAAAGGAGGTAAGGCTTATAGGTCTAAAATCCTTGGCATTCTCGTGTGTTCTTCTGCCTGGTTTTGGAAGGAACACAACTTTACTCCTTTTCCAACTTCTTGGGATGTAAGATAGTTGTAAAAATACAACCTAACCTACAATTTAAACATGTAAAAATTGTGCATCGTCTCGAAAAACGAAGTATATAATATAAAAGGAAATACATAATTCGCAAAAATGAGTACCATTGTATCATTGAGTGTAGTGAAACTAAAACGGCAATCAGAGATAAAGAGATGTCGAACTCCTCTGTCACTGGAAATGAGAGAACAATTGCTAAACGTCAAAACCACCTAAACTTTGACAGTTGACTGGATTGTGGAGGTTTCGACGTTTTGTAATTGGAAAAGAGCTACGTCCAGATTAAAATCCCACCAAATTATTATTCGAATGGAGACATTTTTCATTTTTTTGTCTCCATTTGTAACGGCCATTAGTTCGAAGAATAACGAAGGCGAAACAGCACGTAAGTTGAAATATGTGAGTCTATTTTAACTTTTATTAAATAAACTTGCATTTATTTAATATTTTTTTATTTATTTTACAGATAAAATGCCGAAAACAACCAGTAGTTGGAAAAAATGTGTTGTTGGCTGTAACGAGGGAGGAAGAACATTTAGTTTTCCAGACAGTGGAACGGACCTCGAACGGTGAGTGAAAAACATTAATTAGTGCAAAAAGTATTTTTGGATTTGTGAAAAATTTCGATGAAATCAGTGTTTCGATTGTGCAATGAAAATAGTAATTTTGGATAATAAAATTGAATTTCGGTGTGTACACAGTTAAGTAGTCGTGCAGCTGCCTCAATAACTGTGCCCTTAAGAACATGTGTATTTTAATATTTCTACTTCTATTTATTCAGAGCGGAACTGTCAATTTATTGCCATTGCCGTTAATTAATTAAATACATTATTTTAAAGTAACGATTTATAATTGAATATTTATGATAATTATAAAAAAGTTGTACTTTAAATATTCATTAAATATACACTTTTTGCACTATTATTATTATTATACAAATTTTATAATTAAATGTTTGCCTTTTTGTATTTTATTTTGTTACTTTTTTTTCAACCGTTTCATCGGAAACACCTAAACATATTTTTGCTTGTGGGCGGCATTTTTCGGCAAAAATGCGCCTTGAAAAGCGATTGCGTTCGGGGGACGTTCCCGATATAAATTTAAAAGTTGAGCCTACATTTGACGTCCCAAATTCCGTTGTCCCTATATAGCTCGGGAGCCTTAAGCTCGAATAGTAGGAGCTTTATTAATACCGCGGAATTCGTTTCGTTTTTTAATAAATTATTTGATATTTTAAATAGCAGTTTGGTTGAGGCTGTTGTACCCACTGAAAAAGTGTTTGTAGGTTCCCCTGAACAGTTAGAGTTTTTAAATGAGGCAGAACAAGTTTTGAAAACTATTCGGGTCGTAGACGATTTAGAAAGCAACACAAGCAATCATTTTAGTTTTATAAAGGGGTGGGTGTTAAATATTAACAGTTTAAGACGATTGTGACGATTTTTGTCATACTCAGGTTTTCACTACTTGAAGACGAGACGACTATGTCAGGAAAGTTTAGAAAATTTTTTTGGGCAGATTCGAAGCAGAGGAGGTACTAGAGTAACGCCCTATATGTTCTCTAGTTTGTTTAGGAAATCGTGAGGCTTACGTTACGTAAACGTCGTAACAAAAGGAAACTGTGAGCTGCCTTTATAACCTGATGATACAGTAATTTCGGAACATAGTAATAATGTTCTACTTAATGTGTGTGATTCACTATTGAATGACCTTTCTTGGCAGGATTTTCAAGGTTTACCACGGCCTGAACACTCTCTCGTTAGATCAATCGCATTAGATAGTAGTTTAGAAATAAATTTTTTGAAAGAAAATGCGTTTAGCTACTTTTGTGGCTATTCTTATTTAAAAATTTTCAAACTGCACACATGTTCCCCTCCTTTACCATATTTAGGAGATGAAATTCCTTCGGACGAATTCATCTTCATGCATCAAAATCAAATAGACAAATGCAACTTAGTGAAGCCGCCTGATGATTTTATTGCATTTGTAAAAATTTTGGAATTTTTTTAGAAGAATTTGACAGTAATTGTTAAAAAATAGGATTAGGAGATATTCTTTTTAATAAAATGAAAGATGGTAGGCCATTTTTGTGTTGTGATAATTGTGACCCAAAAATAGTTTTAGCCCTTTACAATAAGCGAACTTAAACTTACGATAGAAAATAAAAAAGTAAAAATTTTGTAAACAGTTAGGATAAAGAGGCTCTAAAATAAGAAAGCAATTTTTTTTAAGGAAAATTAGACTTTGGGATGTAAATGTAGGCAATTGTATATATGTAAATAATTATATTACTGTGACATTTTTATATATTTTTTATATGAATTGTTATTGTTTTGTTTTAATCGTTATATGTATAATTTTATCGTTTTGTTTTTTTGTTTCGTTGTACACTAATGAATTGTTATCGTTTTGTTGATTAATGTAAATAAATTTATTAATGGGTGATATAGGCCTAAAGGGGAACCCAGCACCCAAAACTAACTGGGTAACGCGCCGTTTTGCATAGCTCCTGGGTGGTGTGGAAAGTGCAATTGTACATTTTAATTTAAATGCCCAAAAATTCTTATTTTGTTCGATCTGGCCACAATGGAAAATGTTATAAAAAACGCTTATTTTGAGACGCTCCCACACTGGAATAAGTTGGGCATCCCATTATCCCTGACGGCAATTGTCAGAGAGAAATTGCTCAACGACAGGTATGAAAACAACACTCAAGTGCTGAACACATAGAGCGCGACAGACTGCAAACGACATCTGTCAAATATTAAAATACACAAATTCTTAGGGACACAATTATTGAGGCAGCTGCACAACTACATAACTGTGTCCTTAAGAATTCCGTGCATTTAGCTGAATTAACCAAATTTGAGTAAGAAACATTGCCCAAAAATTGCTAGTTTCTGCTATTTTTTGACAGATGTCGCTTGAAATCTGCGGCCTTGTTTGTGTTTACAGCTTCAGAGGTAAACAGTTTTTATATTGCTTATTAAATTATGTACAAGTATATTAACAAAAACAAATTTTAATAGTTTTAGACAGCAGAAAATAAACAATGCACAGTTTTCTATCCATTTTTCCAATATTCTTAACTTTTTCGCACACTTTTACTTAACTTGTTTTTTTTTTTAATAAATGAACAAATTTCACTATCAGCTGTCTAAATGCACAAGTCTGCCGCCTGTCACCATAAAATTTCAATGCGCATTAGTGTTGCTTAAGGCGCAGTAATTTTGCTTGTCTGTCAGGGCTATAAGTTGAGTGAAACAGCAATAGTTAAATACGAGAGAGAAGGACTACGAAATCGTAAACTACAAGTGGCAATAGCGGCTCAACGAAAAAATACAATTAGAGAAATAAGAGAAACCTTAAACAAATATGAATGAAACGTACCCATAAATTCACAGCGACGTGTAACAAAAGTCGAAATAAACGAATATGAAAAAGTGCGACAATTGTGATAAATTTGGGCACATATCGAAAAATTGACAAAAAGCTCAACGTAAACAAAGACGTGAAAAATGTAATAAAGTGCATAAATGATATGATCGTCAGTGCAAATCCGGAGCTAAAATACGAAATACATTTTTTGTAACGATGAACTTTTTAAAGTTGGCGCATTACGAGTATTAAACAGTCAGAAATTAAAAGCATTTATTGATACGTGTTTTCAGTGTAGCATGATTCGAAAATCGTTATGGGAAAAGCTTAATTACAAATACATAAAGTGTGATATGAGCCGCTCAGTGCACACATCGATTAAATCCATAAAACGAAAAGTTGAGAAACACGATGATATAATGCATATTGTTTTTAAAAATTCTTCTGATAATATGAATTCAAATATATAATGTGGAATGCATAATTGCAGATATAGCTTTCATCTAAAGCAGTGTTTCCCAAAGTGGGCGTTAACGCCCCCTTGTGGGCGCTGCAGGTGTCAAGGGGGCGGTAAGAGACCCAGAAAGAAAATGGGGGCGTTGTGTAGAGGCCGGGGGGGTTATTTGTTTTTATGAGCTCTCGACTCTCAACAACAACATGTGAACGTCAACTAATATGAATTAAAAGATTGCTCAAACTCGGTTCTATATTTCTCTCCGCGTAGTTCATACATATATCTGTCCTATTTTATTGAATATAGAAAAAACTAAAATCATATCAATCGGTCGCTCCGTTTCATAACGGGGCATCTCGACAGGATTGCCATTGCCAAATCTGTATGTGGGCATTTGCTATCATAATATAATCATTTGCGCAAAGGTGTAGGGTAGGTAGGTTCGAGCTGATGTAGCGCATGCTTTGAGCTCTTGAATAATTTATTTTATCACTTGCGATATGACGTCGGGTAGGTAGCTGATGTAGCGAACGTTTTGAGCTTTTGAACTCTTTAAATCTTTTATGCGGAAAATAAAAAAAAGGATCTTTATCCTTTCTTACAAATGTATTTCTGAGGAAAATAAGATAATAAGAAAAGGAGAAAGATCATTTTTTACAAATGTATTTCTGGAAAAAATAAGATAATACGAAAAGGAGAAAGATACTTTTTTTACAAATGTATTTCTAGGAAAAATAAGAATTCATATTTTTGGACTACTATATAATAATTGTGCTTAAGCATTCCTATATAAACAATTTAATATTTATTTTATATTCATTTGTGGTTTTGCGCGCAATAAATTAGCATTACTTACGTCTCCTTTACACTACTCGCGAAGTTAAACGTATTTCTCAAAGCAAAACAATGTCGGAAGTAAAAAAGAAGAGACGGCAATACTGTGCGGAATACATTAAATTCGGATTCATTGAAAATCCCACAAAGCCATCCTCGTCTTTGTGTCTTCTATGTCTAAAAACATTTTCGAATGAAGCAATGAAGCCTTCAAGACTGCAAGATCATTTGAATAAAATGCATCCAGATAAGAGAGACAAGAATGTAGCATATTTTCAAGACCTAGAGAAGAAGCATAATACTCAGCCAAGTGTAGCAAAACTATTTTCGGCGGCTGCTAAGCAAGATGACGACGGACTTCGAGCTTCGTACAATATCTCTTTGTTAATTGCTCAAAAAGGCAAACCACATAACATCGGAGAAGAGTTAATATTGTCAGCAATAATTGAAGTAATAACTACCGTGCTTCATAAACCGGCCGCAGATATTATCCGAAAAATTCCTTTGAGAAATATTTGATAATTCTGTGCAAAGACGAATTGATGAAATAGCTGAAAACATTGAAGAATCATTTTGCGATCACCTGAGGACAAGCCAATTCTCAATTCAGCTCGATGAGTTCACTTTACCAACTAATGAAGCATTGTTGTTGTCTTATGTGAGTTTTATTAAAGATGAGAAAATATGTGAAGAACTAGAAAGAGATTCCTTCGAAAAATATTATTTCAATTGCTACGGATGGTGCTCCGGCTATGATAGGGTGCCATAAAGGCTTAATAGCGCACTTAAAAAATAAAATCTCAGATATCCTTGGTGTACATTGCGTTATTCATAGACAACATTTAGTTGCTAGAAACTTAAGTGAAAAACTATTTCAATCACTGCAATATGTCATCAAAGCTGTCAATAAAATCCGCAACAGCTCTTTGAATGATATGAATGTTTGACTCTGTTATAGAGCTCTTGGAAACTAAAGATACAGAATTTCAAGACAAGCACATAACATCAAAGAATGATAAAGCTTACATGACAGACCTGTATAAATTGTTCAACGACATGAATCTCCAACTGCAAGGCGATAAGCTAAATTTAATTAAAAAAAACGTCGTTGCTGCTTTCGCAGCCAAACTGCTTCCACACAAAAAGAATCTGGGCAGACGTGAGTTTCACAATTTTCCGAATTTATTAGTATCATGCAGTAACGACGAATTGTTTGCCTAGTGCCAACATTTGGAAAACCTTCACATTGACTTCACCGAACGATACCAGGACATTTTGAACTTGGAAATACCAGACTGGGCGTCGGATCCGTTTTCAAATGTCAACACAGCAATTTCACCTCGGCTGGAAGAAGAACTTATAGAATTGACAACAAACGAGGAAATAAAAATCAAGTTCAAAAATGGTTACCAAGAATTTTGGCTACAAAAACCGATCTCGCAATTGTACCCTGGATTGTGGTCAATCGTTCAACGATTCTTGATAGCATTCCCATCGTCATATTTGTGTGAACGTGGATTTAGTGCTGTGACAACACTGCTTACTAAAAATAGAAATCGTTTGCTTGTTACCGAACGTGGCGACTTGCGACTGTTCTTGAGTAAATTGGAACCTGATAATAACTTATTAAACAGCATCAGATTCATCCTTCACATTAGTTTTTATATATGGATCGATTATTTTAGTTTTATTTTTAATAAAAGATTCTCTGTTTTAATACTATAAAGTTGTGTTTCAATAATCATTCTTATTGGCAGGTGGAGCCCGTAAGAGTTAACTTGAGATCTAAGCGCCGTTGTATGTTACCTATTGCGCTCAGGTTTCAAGTTGCTGGTTATAGTAAAAGTTTCGTTTAGAATTCTCGTAAATATACATATATAGGTCACAATAATTAATTTGAAGTTATGGTGGTTTTTAAATAGGTGTAAAAAAAATATTTGTTCTCAAAGTGGGCGGTAGGCAAAATAAGTTTGGGAACCACTGATCTAAAGGTATGTAAAATTAAAAAGAAAGAATAGCCAACAAATAATCGTCAGTAATGTTACAGTTTTTATATGAACGTTTGGCGACTGAAAAAAGTAATAAAGTTAAATTTAGTCTTCGGCTGCACCGAAGTTAATATACCCTTCACAGGTGCATTTCTTTTAGTAACTAAGTGTTCAGTTCGTATGGAAGCTATATGCTATAGTAATCCGATCTCAACAATTTTTTCGGAGATTACATTGTTGCCTTAGAAAATAATCTATACCAAATTTGGTGAAGATACATTGTCAAATGTGAAAGTTTTCCATACAAGAACTTGATTCCGATCGTTCAGTTTGTATGGTAGCTATATGCTATAGTTAACCGATCTAACCAATTTCTTCGGAGATTACATTGTTGCCTTAGAAAATAATCTATACCAAATTTGGTGAAGATACATTGTCAAATGTGAAAGTTTTCCATACAAGAACTTGATTCCGATCGTTCAGTTTATATGGCAGCTATATGTTATAGTGGTCCGATATCGGCCGTTCCGACAAATGATCAGCTTCTTGAAGAGAAAATGACGTTTGCAAAATTTCAAAAGGATATCTTAAAAACTGAGGGACTAGTTCGTATATATACAGACGGACGGACGGACGGACGGACAGACAGACAGACGGACATGGTTAAATCAACTCAGCTCAACATACTGATCATTTATATATATATTTTATAGGGTCTCCGACGCTTCTTTCTGGGTGTTACAGAGGTCGTGACAAACTTAACAGGGTATATGTTCAGGGTATAAAAATACGTTGCGCTTATAGATAATAGTTTGTCAAAAAAGTCTTGCGGTATTTTCGCTAGTTGGCGCTGAAAGCGCGTAGTTCTAGTTTTATTCGTCGCATCGGGTCATGCTATACCTTTTTGGAAAGCTCATTTCACGCGCTAACAAGTGTTTGATTGATTGTCGTTTCTTTGAAGTCGTTCGTGAGTTATAGCGTCGCAAACATGGAGCAAAATAAAGAGGTAATACGGCATATTTTACAGTACTACTACGATAAAGGCAAAAATACATCTCAAGCCACCAATAAAATTTGTGCAGTTTATGGACCCGATACAGTTCCCATTCCCCCGCACAACGATGGTTTCAACGTTTTCGTTCTGGTGTAGAGGTGGTCGAAGATGCGCCACGCTCCGGAAGGCCTGTCGTCGAAAATTGTTTAAGCTTATACGATAAGTAGAAACCCAGTAGTTTAGTAAAAAAATTAATTTATAACTCGACGTCCCCCTACAATATAATAAAAACACTGAAAATTAAAAAAATATTTTTTTCGTTTTTTTTTTCATATTTCATTGCTTTCCCGAAATAAATAACATAATACATTAACTAAATTAATATTTATATTACTATAAATAAATATATACCATCTTGTCTAGAATCCATAAAAAATATTTTCCAGAATTCACTTCACGCAATAGAAAACACCAGTTGCAAGTTCGAGAATAAAAGAGGGTATCGAGAAAAAGGACGTGCATACTGAACGTAATCTAGGTTCCGACTATTTGTGTGGCAATATAGCGCTCTGAAGGTCAATGATTTAATCGGTTTATTGTAGTACGGTTCTTCTTCTTCTTCTTAATTGGCGTAGACACCGCTGACGCGATTATAGCCGAGTTAACAACAGCGCGTCAGTCGTTTCTTCTTTTCGCTAAGTGGTGCCAATTAGATATTCCAAGAGAAGCCAGGTCCTTCTCCACTTGGTCCAACGGAGTGGAGGTCTTCCTCTTCCTCTGCCTCCCCCGGCGAGTACTGCGTCGAATACTTTCAGAGCTGGAGTGATTTTGTCCATCCGGACAACATGACCTAGCCAGCGTAGCCGCTGTCTTTTAATTCGCTGAACTATGTCGATGTCGTCGTATATCTCGTACAGCTCATCGTTCCATCGAATGCGATATTCGCCGTGGCCAATGCGCAAAGGACCATAAATATTTCCCAGAACCTTTCTCTCGAAAACTCGTAACCTCGACTCATCGGTTGCTGTCATCGTCCAAGCCTCTGCACCATACGGGAATTATGAGTGACTTATAGAGTTTCGTTTTTGTTTGTCGGGAGAGGACTTTGCTTCTCAATTGCCTACTCAGTCCGAAGTAGCATCTGCTGACAAAAGTTATCCTGCGTTGGATTTCCAGGCTAACGTTGTTGGTGGTGTTTACGCTGGTTTCAAAATAGACGAATTTATATACGACTTCAAAGTTATTACTGTCAACAGTAACGTGGAATCCAAGTCGTGAGTGCGACGACTGTTTGTTTGATGACAGGAGATACTTCGTCTTGCCCTCGTTCACTGCCATACCCATTTGCTTTGCTTCTTTGTCCATCAATATCATCGGCATACGCCAGCAGCTGTACACTCTTATAGAAGATGGTACCTTCTTTATTTAGTTCTGCAGCTCGAATTATTTTCTCCAGAAGCAGGTTGAAAAAGTCGTACGATAAGGAGTCGCCTTGTCTGGAACCTCGTTTGGTATCGAACGGCTCGGTGAGGTCCTTCTCCATCCTGACGGAGCTTTTCGCGTTGCCCAACGTCAGTGTACACAGCCGTATTAGTTTTGCGGGGATATTAAATTCAGACATCGCGGCATAAAGGCAGCTCCTTCTCGTGCTGTCGAAAGCAGCTTTGAAATCGACGAAGAGGTGGTGTGTGTCGATTCTCCTTTCAGGGGTCTTTTCCAATATTTAGCGCATGGTGAATATCTGGTCGGTTGTTGATTTGCCAGGTCTAAAGCCACACTGATAAAGTCCAATCAGTTTGTTGACGGTGGGCTTTAACCTTTCACATAATACGCTCGATAGAACCTTATATGCGATGTTGAGGAGGCTTATCCCACGGTATTTGGCGCAGATTGTTGGGTCTCCTTTTTTATGGATTGGGCATAGCACACTTAAATTCGAATCGTTGGTTATGCTTTCGTCCGACCATATTTTACAAAGAAGCTGATGCATGCTCCCTATCAGTTCTTCGCCGCCGTGTTTGAATAGCTCGGCCGGGAATCCATCGGCCCCGCCGCTTTGTTGTTCTTCAGGCGGGTAATTGCTATTCGAACTTCTTCATGGTCGGGCAATGGAACGCCTGCTCCATCGTCGTCGATTGGGGAATCGGGTTCACCTTCTCCTGGCGTTGTGCGTTCACTGCCATTCAGCAGGCTGGAGAAGTGTTCACTCCATAATTTAAGTATGCTCTGGGCATCGGTGACTTTGGGGTTTCTACAAGAGTTTGCTCCGGTCTTGAAACCTTCTGTAAGCCGCCGCAGTTTTTTTATAGAGTTTTCGACATTACCCCTGTCGGCCAGCTTGTCAAGCTCTTCGTACTCACGCATTTCGGCCTCTTTCTTTTTCTGTCTGCAAATGCGTCTCGCTTCCCTCTTCAACTCTCGGTATCTATCCCATCCCACACGTTCTGTGGTCGATCGTAACGTTGCGAGGTAGGCAGTCTGTTTTCTCTCCGCTGCGGCACGGCACTCCTCATCGTACCAGCTGTTCTTTTGCATTCTCCGAAAACCAATGGTTTCGGTTGCAGCTGTACGTAAGGTGTTTGAAATGCCGTCCCACAGTTCCCTTATACCGAGTTGTTGACGAGAGATCTCAGAGAGCAGGAGTGCAAGCCGAGTAGAAAATCGTTCGGCTGTCTGTTGTGATTGCAGCTTCTCGACGTCGAACCTTCCTTGTGTTTGTTGGCGTGCGTTTTTTGCTGCACAGAGGCGGGTGCGAATCTTGGCTGCAACAAGATAGTGGTCCGAGCCGATGTTAGGACCTCAGAGCGCACGCACGTCTAAAAGACTGGAGACGTGTCTTCCGTCTATCACAACATGATCGATCTGGTTGGTGGCTTTTCGATCCGGAGACAGCCAGGTAGCTTGATGTATCTTCTTGTGCTGGAATCTAGTACCACAGATAACCACATTTCGGGCCCCGCGAAGTCGATCAGCCTCAACGAATTTGGGGATGTTTCGTCGTGGAGGCTGAATTTACCGACCGTAGTGCCAAAGATACCTTCTTTGCCGTCCCTGTCGTTAAAGTCGCGAAGCCCGATTTTGACATCGTGGCGGGGGCAGTTCTCATAAGTGCGCTCCAAGCTCTCATAAAAGACATCTTTGGTCACATCGTCCTTCTCTTCCGTCGGGGCGTGGGCGCAAATAAGCGATATTGTGAAGAACCTCGCCTTAATGCGGATTGTAGCCAGACGTTCGTTCACCGGAGTGAATGATAGTACTCGGCGACGGAGTCTCTCTCCCACCACGAATCCCACGCCAAACTTGCGCTTCTTTATATGACCACTGTAGTAAATGCCACAAAGACCTACTCGTCTCTGTCCTTGTCCCGTCCATCGAATTTCTTGGAGGGCGGTGATGTCAGCCTTTATTTTCACGAGGACATCAACCAGCTGGGCAGCGGCACCTTCTCAATTAACGTTTCGGACATTCCAGGTGCATGCCCTGATATCGTAGTCCTTATTTCGTTTGCCATGGTCGTCATCTAAAGGGGAGCCTCTAAACCGAGGCTTGTTGTTCCTTTTCATTGAGGATGGCTTTTTAAGTGGCGGGTCCCAAACCCAGCGCACAACCCTATGTAGGGGATGTTTCGCCTTCGAACGGGTGTTCTTAGGCTACTCGTAGGATACTTGGTCAAAGACCAGAAGTTGTGAGCTGCTTGAGCCATGTGTAAAAGAATCGTTTCTGACCACTTCCAAGTGAATGGCGATCAGAGAACTTTCCTCACTTGCATGAACTTCTACACATGACTCCATCCTCCTAGCCTCCTAAGTCTTTACATTCGAAATAAAAAGAAAAGACATGTCACCCAGACATCAAAGGTGGCTTTTAAAATTAGAAGAGTATCAATTTGAGATCGAATATTTAAAAGATAAAGAAACCCAAGTAGCATAAATTTTAAGTAGAATAGAAAGTAGTAAGATTACTATTTCAGAAAAGGAGAAAAATGGAAGTACAAATATACATACATATATTCAGTTAATAATATGGAAGATGCCGTCACAATGCCAACAATTCATTCGACAATAAAATTTAATCCTTCAAATGTATACAACAATAAAAGTACTAATGAGGTGGTAAGCAAAAATATAGAGAACGCCAAAATTAAAATGTTAACAAAGTTAAATTGAAGCAGAAAAGATTATGAGGAAAAAAGGACAGAAGGATTTATAAATAATTATAAAGCTATGAGACATAAAGAAGAACCAAAATATAGGAGAGAACTATTAAGCGTATTCATCCATGCAATATTAACCTTTAACTGGTTACAAGCGGTCTCACAGGCCGAGCGGAGTCAGTGAAACATCATTTCACCCCCTTCCCCGCGCTTCCTTTGTTTCAACGTCCCAGTAGCTTCGAGTTTAGTTACGTCCACGCCGTACAGTAGGTTAGTTGCGTCGTATTGTCTCATATCGGTAAGTTACATCGACATAAACTTCGCCATGGGCCTCTCAGACCTTACGACAGGTTGTAAATTGAACAAATATAATTTTGCTTTATTGTTTTTTCGTATTTTTTACAGTTATTACTAACAATGAGTGATTCTGCACCTCCAAAAAAGAAGCGTAAGGAGTTAAGAGTTAAAAATGTAGTGTCGAACAGTGTGATTGAAGTTTATTTGGCTAAGGAGATTCAAGTGGATCAGAAGCTGAAAATGTTCCCGAAAACTTCACCCTTGAGCAAAGTGATCTCGACTCGCATAGCGAACAAAGTGCTTCTGAAGATGAAAAACTCATTCAAGGGAATCAGCAGTCAGAAAGTGATAGTGATGGTGAACCGTTATCAAGATTTGTTGGATGTTTCTTTGGCAAAAATCGTTTCAAGTGTGCAAATATTCGCCAAACAGAGTTGTGCGAACAAGCCAGCATAACTTTATAGCTCGTGTGCCGGAATCGAGGATCAATGTACACAACGAAAGAGACCCCTTTTCACTGTGGAAGAAAATAATGAGTACGGATATCTTAGAAGAAATATTAAAGTGGACAAATTAGAAAATTCGTGAACTCAAATTGAAGCACAACAGAGAAAGTCATCCTGAACTACAAGATTTAGACATGGTCGAATTGTATGCATTCCTTGGTCTTCTTATGTATACAGCTGTGTTCAAATCAAACCACGAAGGTTGTGAGTACTTATTTGCAATGGATGGAACAGGGAGAGACACTTTTAGATCTGTTATGTCACAGAAAAGGTTTCTAAATCTTTTGTTATGCTTGCGGCTTGATAATGGGGCAGATAGAGAAGAAAGAAAACAGAATGATAAGCTAGCGGCGATTTCCAACATATTTGGAAAATTTGTGAATAACTGCCCAACCCTATACAACATTGGAGAGTGTGCAACAATCGATGAAATGTTGATAGCTTTCAGAGGTCGTTCTTATTTTGTTTTGTATATACCAAATAAACCATACAAGTACGGTTTGAAGATGATGTGTAAGTGCGATGCCAAGATTAATTATTTTTATAATGGATATATCTACTGTGGTAAGGGATCTGATAGTGAAACTTTGACAAACGAAGAAAAGAAGTTTTTGGTTCCCTCACAAGTAGTGATTCGCTTGACGAAACCTATTCACGGTAGTAACCGCAATGTAACATTCGACAATTGGTTCACATCGATTGAATTGGTAGATGCTCTAAAAACACGAGGGCTGACATGTGTGGGTACTCTAAAAAAAATATAGGAGAAATTCCCAAAGAGTTTTTGCCATCCAAATCAAGAGATGTGGGATCTACACTCTATGGATTTACCAATCAAATGACTTTGATCTCTCACGTGCCAAAGCTAAATAAAGCTGTGTGTTTAGTATCTTCAATGCATCATAGTGAGTGTTTTGATGAAAATACAGGCAAACCCGAAATTATTGCTTATTACAATTCAACAAAAGGAAGCGTTGATGAGATAGATAAAAAATGCCCCATATACACCTGCAGTCGCCGATCGCGAAGGTGGTGATATTTTAACGAATGTTGGACATAAGTACGGCGAACGCACATGTTTTATATCAAGCTGATGGTGCCAATACTATTGATCGTGGACAATTCATAAAAATATTCGCCAGAAACGCGGTATTAACACACATGCAGCGCAGGGTTTATAATACCCACATTCCACGCGATATACGCGTCAACTTAGCGCGAATTTTGGGTTCTGATTTGCCACCAGAACCACAAAACTTCTAGGATATACATATGTACCAAAATCACGGAAAACCTGTGCCAGTGGTCCTCCTAAGGTAAATCGCAAATTACCAATGCCATTCATGTAAAAAAACATGTATGCTTGCAGTGCGCTAAACAATTATGCCCTGACTGCCAATAAAAATTACCAAAGATTGACCATTACCAGTTTTTTGAATTGTATTTGTGATTACATATTTTATTTATTTTTGTTAATAAATATACCTTAACTATAATGATAAATAGTATTTTTGTTATAATATGTTGATTTAATTTTTTTGTGCGTGATTATTGATCTTATCTCTAGATTTTTTTAATTAAAAATCACATTTAGAGTCTATTGAGAAGTTTTATTTTATCCTTTTATACATTCATTTAATGATTTGAAAGATTGCAGTAAGCTATCGTATATAGTTTCGATGCTATAGACCATGTAAAGCAGCGGCTTCTTAGGCCGCTCGTCACCAGTTAAGTTACACAAAAACCATGTCACCAGTCAAAGGTTAAAAAACAAATAAAAAAAACTCAGATGTAGTACTACACACAAAAAAATTTAACGAAATTAACTATATCTTACACGTAATAACAGAAAATATAAATTCAACAAAAATTAATCCTACAGAAATATTAGGCACAATTCCGATTTCTTTGGCGCCGCGATTTGAAGGTACCGTTGGAAAGATGAAGTTCTCCTGATTAAAAAATATATAGGGTTATAGATACCGCAAACGCTTAGTTTACGAGATATTCGACCTTAAAGTTCAAAAATTCCCAAAATTCGAGCATTTCAACAAGCTATTTTACCGCATTAAACACACTTTACTCACATTTTTCACTTCAAATTAATTAATTTAAACTATATACTTTTAAATAAATCCACATTTTACACTTTTAACAGTTTTTTTACCGACGAAATCTTTATTTTAAAAATTACATTTTACACTCGTAGTGAACATCATGTGTGTGCTAAAATTACGACGAAATGGAGCGCTGCCATGTGATAATAAGGAAATTCGCTGAAATACCTTTTTTCCCAAAAATTCCTCTATCCATTCATATGGATATGTTCTTTATTTAATTTAATAAACAAATATTTAATATTATATACTAATATTATATAATAATATTATATAATAATATTTAACCATTTTATAATGAAAACTTAAACTTTGTTTGAATATTAGTGCAAGATAACCAAAAAAATATAACCACTTTATAACGAAACTCAATATATTTTTTTTATTTTAACGCAGAAAGGAGTACTATGCGAAAGTACTTCAGTGACCCCGGGTATTCGCTCGACCAGGGTTATTTTTTTAAAGCGCGGCCGAAGGCAGCCAACGCAGAAAGGAGTATTACGCGAAAGTACTTCAGTCACCCCGGGTATTCGCTCGACCAGGGTTATTTTTTAAAGCGCGGCCGAAGGCCGCCAACGCAAAAGGAATACTACGCGAAAGTATTTCAGTCACCCCGGGTATTCGCTCGACCAGGGTTATTTTTTTAAAGCGCGGCCGAAGGCCGCCAACGCAGAAAGGAGTACTACGCAAAAGTACTTCAGTCACCCCGGGTATTCGCTCGACCAGGGTTATTTTTTTAAAGCGCGGCCGAAGGCCGCCAACGCAGAAAGCAGTACTACGCGAAAGTACTTCAGTCACCCCGGGTATTCGCTCGACCAGGGTTATTTTTTTAAAGCGCGGCCGAAGGCCGCCAACGCAAAAGGAATACTACGCGAAAGTATTTCAGTCACCCCGGGTATTCGCTCGACCAGGGTTATTTTTTTAAAGCGCGGCCGAAGGCCGCCAACGCAGAAAGGAGTATTACGCGAAAGTATTTCAGTCACCCCGGGTACTCGCTCGACCAGGGTTATTTTTTTAAAGCGCGGCCGAAGGCCGCCAACGCAAAAGGAATACTACGCGAAAGTATTTCAGTCACCCCGGGTATTCGCTCGACTAGGGTTATTTTTTTAAAGCGCGGCCGAAGGCCTCCAACGCAGAAAGCAGTACTACGCGAAAGTACTTCAGTCACCCCGATATGATATAAATTTTACAATATTATTATAGATTTTTACTTCTTTATTTTTATTAAACATAAATCGCATATTATACATATACATACATATGTATAGTATATATGTATACATATGTATATATACATGTGTATATGGAACAAGTTTTCACAACTCAATATTATAACTTGAAAACTGTTGGAAAGTATTTTTTATTATAATTAATATAGAAAAAAGAATCACGCAAAAGAACAAACAAAGAAAAATCGTTAAGAATCCTACAAATTTGGTGTTTGAGATGTGGCAACGCTCGTTTTCCTCATAATTGTAAGCAATCTAGCCTTTGCAACGATGAGTGTTCTAAGTGATTTTTAAATTAATAAATATAGGTAAAATATTACAAAATAAAAGTGAAATGTGAACTTATTTCAATCTTTAAAGTGTATATTTAAATATAACAAGAGAAAAATGTGAAAAAATTTAGAGAAACCTAGAGAAATAACATGTTTTCTTAGTGCAAATTTTTGAATTTTTAAACGTGAATATTTCAAAAAATATTATTAATTTTTTATTTATTTTTGGATATTCCTCCTCTGGAGAAGCTACCCTATCCGCACATACCCCATTTATATGGAAATTCGTTTTTTTTACCCCGCCGCCAAAGTAATCGGAATCGTGCCAAATATTACAATAAGAATTGTTAGACGCTAAAAATAAATTATTGACATTATTACCCAAGGAAAATATAAAAAGACGACGTTTAATAAATGGAATAGGTAGTTTGACAAAACGGCTATTTAGAAATATGGACGACGATGACAGACAGGAAATACAGAGACGTTTGGTGAACACTGACAATATAATAGATACAATAAATCAAAAAGTGCAGATTAATGACTATTTTAATAATACAATAAGATATCTTAAAAATATTATTCAAAATCACAAAATGAAAGAAAAGAAATTAAAAAATTAACAAATGCAAAAATTAAATTTGTAAATGAGGAATTTCAACACAATTTGTATTTAGAACAACTAAATAGAACAAAGTTATTAAGAGGTAAAATTAGACGAATCCAGAAAAATGTTATATCATTTAAATTTGAAAATATACACGCAATTATTTTAAGTAACACTGAAATAATAAAATAGGAAATAGATTTTAATAAACTAAGGTACCTTCAATTGAGGCCCGCCATTTTTAATAATACTAAGTTAATTTTTGCTTTTCCAAGTACATTTATAACTATTAAGCTGAGAAAAACTGTAAACAGCTTAACATCATATACAACAAAATTAAATATGAAGTGGAAGAAGTATTGGGCAAGGAAGGTATCTTTAGCGCAACAGTCAGTAAATTCAGATTCCACGAGGAAACATCCCCAATTGGGTTGAGGCTGATCGACTTGCCGGGGCCCGAAATATGGTTATCTGTAGTACTAGATTCCTGCATATGAAAATACATCAATCTACCTGGCTGTCTCCGGATCAAAAAGCCACCAACCAGATCGATCATGTTGTGATACACGGAAGACACGTCTCTAGTGTTCTAGACGTGCGTACGCTCCGAGGTCCTAACATAGACTTGGACCACTATGTTTTGGCAGCCAAAATTCGCACCAGACTCTGTGCAGTAAAAAACGCACGTCAACAAGGAAGGTTCGACGTCGTGAAGCTGCAATCATAACAGATTGCCGAATCATTTTCGGCAATCGGCTTGCAGTCCTGCTCTCTGAGAGCAGTTGTCAACAACTCCGTATAAGGCAGCTGTGGGACGGCATTTCAAACTCCTTACGTACAGCTGCAGCCGAAACCTATGATTTTCGGAAAATGTAAAAGAACAACTGCTAAGAGGAGGAGTGCCGTGTCGCAATGGATAGAAAACACACTGCCTACCTCGCAACGTTACGATCGACCACAACATGTACGGGATGGGATAGATATTGAGAGTTGAAGAGGGAAGCGAGACGCATTCGCAGACAGAAAAAGAAAGAGGCCGAAATGCGTGAGTATGAAGAGCTTGGAAATCCGGCCGACAGGGATAATGTTCGGAAACTCTACGAAAAAATGCGGAAACTAACAGAAGGTTTCAAAACCGGAGCAAACTCTTGTAGAACCCCCAAAGATGATCTAGTCACCGATGTCCAGAGCATACTAAAATTATGGAGAGAACTCTTCTCCAGTCTGCTGAATAGCAGTCAAAATATAACGCAAGGAGAAGGCGAACCCGATTTCCCAATCCATGACAATGGAGCAGACATTCCACTGCTCGATCATGCAGAAGATTGAATAGCAGTTTCCCGTCTGAAGAACAACAAAGCGGTGGGAGCCGATGGATTGCCGACCGAGCTATTAAAACACGACGGCGAAGAACTGAAAATGAGCATGCATCAGCTCTTCTTTGTAAAATATGGGCGGACGCAAGCATATCCAACGATTTCGATTTAAGTGTGCTCTGCCCAATCCACAAAAAAGGAGACCCCACCTCAACATCGCGTATCAGGTTCTATCGAGGGGATTGTGTGAAAGGTTAAAGCCCGCCGTCAACAAACTGATTGAACCTTTTCAATGTAGATTTAGACCTGGCAAATCAACAACTGACCAGATATTCACCATGCGCCTAATCTTAGAAAAACCCCGTGAAAAGAGTATCCACACACACCACCTATTCGTTGATTTGAAAGCTGCTTTCCACAGCATGAAAAGGAGCTGCCTTTATGCCGCGATGTCTGAATTTGGTATCCCCGCAAAACTGATACGGTTGTGTAAACATACGTTGAGCAATACCAAAAGCTCCGTCAAGATGCGGAAGGACTTCTCCGAGCTGTTCGATACCAAACGAGGTTTCGGACAAGGCGACTCTGTTTCGTGTGACTTCTTCAACCTACTATTGGAGAAAATAATTCGAGCTGCAGAACCAATCCGAGAAGGTACAATCTTATATAAGAATGTACAACTGCTGGCGTATGCCGATGATATTGCTATCATTGACCTTAACAACTGCGCGGTTTGTTATGCTTTTTTCAGAATGGATAAGGTAGCGAAACATTTGGGTCTGGTGGTGAACGAGGGAAAGACGAAATGTCTCCTGTCATCAAACAAACAGTCGTCGCACTCGCGACTAGGCACCCACGCCACTGGTGGAAGTCATAATTGCGAAGTTGTAGATAAGATCATCTATCTTGGATAGAATCAACACCAACATCCAACGCAGGATATCTCTTGGAAACAGGTGCTACTTCGGACTAAGTCTGCAATTGAGAAGTAAAGTTCTCTCTCGACGAACAAAAATAAAACTCTATAAGTCACTCATTATTCCCGTCCTGCTATATGCTGCAGAGGCATGGATGATGGCAACATCTGATGAGTCGACGTTGCGAGTTTTCGAGAGAAAAATTCTGCGAAAAATTTATGGTCCTTTGCGCAGTGGCTACAGCGAATATTGCTTTCGATGGAACGATGAGCTGTATGAGATATAGGACGATGTTGACATAGTGCAGCGAATTAAGAGATAGCGGCTGCGCTGGCTAGGTCATGTCGTACGTATGGACGAAAGCACTCCAGCTCCGAAAGTATTCGTCGCAGTACCCGCCGAGGACTCCTTTGAAGTTGGTCGCCTTGTCGTGGCGAAGGGGCTTAAGTAAGAGTAAAGTGTGTATCCCAAAGGAAACGCACTCTAATCTTACGAACTAAGAGGGACACTTCATAATTCCTACAATAGTGATATGGATGAATAAACCCTAGGTTTTACGCCCATCTCCTATTGCGGAAGTATGAGGACACCCGAACCGACACCACCCTAAGCCAAGGTGTCGAGGTACCCGTACCGAGGGCTGAATGGTCAGCGGGGGGTAATAAATAGCTGATCGCGAATGGTCCCCTCCGATGCCCGGGCGAGGTCGGAGGTATAAAAGCCTTCTCTCCGTATACCGGCTCTGCGGACGAGTGACCAACTCTTTCCGGATTACTCGTGGGACCAAATATGAACGAAAACAATAATTCAACAACAACATCAACTACAACAACCAAATTGACGACAACAGCAACGACTAAGGACATGAACTATCGGAATCCTATTACGGAATCCGAAGAAGACGAGCTACTTGCCTCCAGCCAGGAGACGAGTAAGAGTACTACCGGACATACCAACCAAAGTATACCGGTAGGTACAGCAGTAAAAGCCTCTGATATAAGGGAGGAAGCGTCCACCTTCAAGGCTGCCATGTGCACCAACCAAAGTGCACTGGCGGCTAAAGGAGAAAACAGAAAGAAGCGCAAGAAATCCCAGAATCAGCTGAGAAAAAACCGGTACCAGAGGGCAGTCTTCACACTAGGGAAGATAGTCAAAGACCAGGCAGCCGGTACCCCAGTTGAATAGGCTGAAACAAAGCGCCACAAATCTAAGGATCATCAAAATCAAAGGAATATGAAGGCTACCTGAAAAGGGAGAAATTACAACCTCAAGAAGAGAGCAAGCGAGAGAGCACTTCTCAGAAGAGAAATCGCTCTATCACAGAAGTAACCGGAACTCAGCCCAAAAAACTGAGGCGGAGCGAAGAGGAACACAGCAGCACAACAACGGCAAGGCATTTCTGCTATGTTGCCAGAGATAGCCTGCAGGTGGCCATCATAGACGGAAATTCCTCCTCTCCGAGCACAATGCAGGAGAGATGGGTGGAGATCGACGTCAGATTGTCGAGTATGGTGCTAAGCTATGTACTCGACAATCCTGCGGGTCCTCACCCGGAGTTTGACTCTTCTGAGACCCTCAGGGGCTACAGGGTCATCAAGTGCGCGGATCAGGCCTCGCTGGATTTCCTGACGGGTAGTGTTGCTAAAATTAGCAACGCCTTTGTAGGCCTCCAATTGAGGCTTATACCCGCCAAGGACATTCCGAAGAGACCTCGTGCTCGCATTTGGTTACCCCCTCTAGAAGAGCCAGGCGAAAAACTCCTGCGATGCATTAAGCTGCAGAACAAATCTATACCTAGTATAGATGAGTGGCAGCTAATCAAGGAGGAAAAACCGAATAAAGCAAGCAAGCCAATACTAGTGGCCATTTGTGATGAGTCCATTGAGGCTCTGAAAAAGACTGACTACAAAATCAGCTTAGGAACCCGAAAAGCCAGACTAAAAATATTCCAAGGCGACAAAGCGGCTGACGAAGACGCCACGGAAGAGGTCGACGACGCCAGCCAGTTGCTAAAGAATGTGGGCATCGAAGAAACCCGAGATGCCCAATAACATAAGATGCGTACAGATAAACCTGCAGCACGCGAAGAGTGCTACAGCGAATCTGACAACCCTCGTGAACGAGGGGGGCATCGACATCAGCCTAGTACAGGAACCCTGGGTCAATGAAGATACCATTAAAGGGCTAAACAGCAGCAACCATAACCTGTTTTACACACGGAACAGAGGTAAACCTAGGGCATGCATTCTTATCAATAAAAGTATAAATGCATTTCTTTGTCCTAATTACAGCACAGCAGATATCACAGTGGTAAAGGTGGAACAGAAGGAAAAGCCCTTCTTCTTGGTCTCGGCCTACTTGGCCCATGACGAAGACATACCACCGGTCCCGCTCACCAGACTAGTAGAGGAGAACAGGAAGGAGGATGTCCTAAAAGGGTGTGATGCAAACGCAAGGCACACCGTATGGGGTAGCTCCAGTATAAACACCAGAGGTGAGTCACTCTTGCAGTATATTTTGAATAGTAATCTAAGTATTTGCAACAAGGGCGATAAGCCAACTTTTATTTTCCCAAGCTCGGAGGGTATCCGATGAGCCTTCCATGTCGGATCACTCTTGGATACTCTTCAGCATCCACGAGAAGTACAGTGCGCCTCTCACTTACCGGAACCCTAGAAGAACGGCATGGGGAAAATTTACCAGTATAGCAACAAAATGCCTTGAAAAGGGAGACAATAAGAGCATCAGAAATCCTGAGGAATTAGACTCAGAAATAGAAAAGTTGGAAAAAATCCTAACCACAACTTTTAATAAATCTACTCCGCTAACAGTTTTGAAAAAGAGAAAGTCTCTTCCTTGGTGGAACAGTGAATTCAAGAATTTGAGAACACAACTAAGGAAGGCTTTCAATGAGAGTTTTAGAACCAAAATCTGGCAGCCATATAAAGACAGTATGAAAGAATACAAAAAAGCAGTCAGGAAAGCTAAAAAGGACTCATTTCGATCTTTCTGCACATCGATAGAAAGTTGCACAGAAGCCGCCAGGCTGAGTAAAATGCTATCCAAAGATCATATTAATACTGCCTACATTAGGGCGGAGGGAAGTGATTGAACCTCCTCGGCAAAAGAGTCTCTGGAGGTACTAATCACAACGCACTTCCCCGGGAGTCAGCAAACGCCTTCAACGAGGGTTCAACCAGAACCACCGCTGAACGCAGTTCACTATCGAAGCCAAATAGTAGACAAAAGAAAAATCAAATACGCCATAAATAGTTTTGCACCATATAAAGCGGCAGGTCCTGACGGGATTATGCCCATAATGCTGCAAAAACTGTTAGAACCAATGGTTCTAAGGCTAGAAAATATATACAAACTAGAATTCAACTATCTTACATCCCAATAAGTTGGAAAAGAAGTAAAGTTGTGTTCCTCCCAAAACCAGGTAGAAGAACACACGAGAATGCCAAGGATTTTAGACCTATAAGCCTTACCTCCTTTATGCTGAAGGTACTAGAAAGGCTAATAGATCTACACGTAAGAACAATAATGGCGGAGAAGTTATCGAAGTCCCAACATGCGTACATGAAGGGCCGATCAACCGAAACCGCCCTTCACAAGGTGATAAGTGTAATTGAAAAATCACTACATCACAAACAATACACCATGGCTGCATTTCTAGACATAGAGGGCGCCTTCAACAGCATAGAAGTAAATGCGATAATTAATTCTCTGGCACATGGTGGTATAGAAGTCACTGTGTGCATATGGATACTATCGATGCTTGAGAATAGGAAGATTATAGCTTCAAACGGCGCTGCAACACAAACAAGCTATGTGAGTAGAGGAACGCCTCAAGGGGGGTCCTCTCTCCGATTCTTTGGGTTGCAGCGCTGAACGAAATACTACTCCAACTAAACGGTGGAGGAGTGAAAGCAGTAGCGTATGCAGACGATATAGTGTTGTTGGTTTCAGGCATGCTTCTTTCAACAGTCAGCGAGATTATGGAAAGAGCACTTCGTAGGTTAAACCTATGGGCTAAAAACAATGGTCTAGGAGTTAACCCGAACAAAACAGAACTGATGCTATTCACTAGCAGAACCAAAATACCTCAGTTTCAACTTCCGGTACTAAACGGTACAACACTCACTCTATCCCCCACAGCTAAATACTTGGGGGTGGAGATTGACACCAAACTGTCCTGGAAAATAAATATAGAAAAAAGAATAAACAAAGCATACATGGCCTACTATACTTGTAAGAAAATCGTCAACAAGAATTGGGGCCTTAAACCAAGTATAATCATGTGGATGTATACGGCTGTCATAAGACCTATACTTACATATGGAGCTCTGGTATGGTGGCCAGCGCTAAACAAACAATACAATATTAGAAAATTAAATGGAATACAAAGAGCAGCATGTGCGGGTGTTACGGGTGCAATCAGGTCATGTCCGACTGATGCGCTCAATGTGATCCTGCATCAACTACCAATGGACATTTTTATTCACAAAACAGCAGCTATTGCGGCGATAAAAATAAAAGAATTGGGAGGTTGGAATCAGCAGAACTACGGACATAGTGTAATTCTAAACAAGTTCACTATTAACAAATCAGACTACATTCTCCCAAAGCTGGATTTCAATAGACACTTCCAGGTGAGGATACCATCTAGACGAGAATGGAGAAGAGGTTCAATGGTAGAGGAAGATACCACCTCAGTCTATACCGACGGGTCCAAAATGGACTGCGGAGTAGGCACGGGGGTATTCTCCGCTGATCTAGGCATATCTCTCTCTATACGTCTACCGAACTCGGCTAGCATCTTCCAAGCAGAAGTACTAGGCATAGAAAAAGCCTGCGAAGTTCTATTAGAAAACCACGGGAATATACATAAAGCAACTATATTTACGGACAGCCAGGCGGCCCTCCTGGCATTGTCTTCACCCATGACAAATTCCAGTATAGTTCACAACTGCAAGAGAGCACTAAGCTCAATAAAAGACAAGCTCCAGCTAAACTTGATCTGGGTTCCCGGCCACAGGAACATTTTCGGTAACGAAAAAGCAGACGAGTTGGCAAAGGCAGGAGCTTTCCTCAATGAATCCACGGCGGAGCTAATACCAAGCCCGTTAGGATCGATAAAAGGAGAGATCAATAGACAATTTCAGCAAATTGCAAACAACAGGTGGAAAAACATTACAAAATGCGTCATAACTAAACAATTATGGCCAACATATGACAGGAAAAGAACCAATGACTTATTAAATAGGTCAAGAAAAAGTATTTACAAAATAACAGCTACCACAACAGGGCACTGGCCATTTGGGGAACATGCGTCCAAAATGGGATTGCCCTACAACGACATCTGCCGTGGCTGCGGAGTAGCAGGGAACAAGGAAACAATCTTCCACTTTCTCTGCGAATGCCCAGCTCTAGCACAGATCCGACACAAAACACTCGGAATCCACCAAGCACCAAACCTTGAATGGATTTCCACCAAAAGCATATCGGACATAAGTAGTTTCATCGAAACTTCAAAATGGTTTGAGAGAGAAGGTGAAACGTAATAGCAGATACAGGAGGTTCTACGAATAGTGTATCAAAATGGCAGGAAACAGAGGAAGAGGAATACCTGGCGCACTCTTGTTAACTCGGCTATAACCGCGAAAGCGGTTTCTACGCCAGTAAAGAAGAAGAAGTATTTAATTTATATAGTAAAATTTATAAATTTGAAGAGAATAAATAATTAAGACAATTAAGGTTAAGTTCACATTATATTATAAAAGAAGATTGTGAAGTTAAACAAAATAGGAAGTTTGAAATTATTGAAATAGGTGTAGACACAATAATTATTAAAAATTCAATAAATATGAAATTACAAGAAAATTGATGATACTGCAATAAAAAATATTATTTGGTACAAAATCAGGAGATATGATAACAAAGAAATATTAAAGAATTTTACTACAAAATTGTCATTCGAACAAATAGTTGAACAAAATCAAAACAACGTAAAGAATATAAGGAAATTAGAAACTCATAACCAAATAATTTATGATACAGGATGTAATATTTTGAGTATATGTATCATTGTAATAATCATAATTGTAATTGTCAGTTTACGCAATCGAATAGTTATAAAATTAATATTAGAATTCAGGAGAATTCTAATTTTAAACGGGGAGTAGTTATTGATCACAGTAGTATCAAATTGAAAGGTTAATTTTTAATTTATACTTCGCGTGTTTTTCGAATCGGTAAATTTTTTTCCAGTAAGTTGGTAGTGGTGTTGGTGATATCTTTGCTAAATTTCACGTCAAAATGTTCATTAGTATTTGAGATACCCGTCGTTTTATGATGCTCTAAAAGCGAATTCGCTTTTCGATTGACGATAATGTCAATCATATAGCCACTTGTAAAAATGCTGACGTGTTAAACGAATTCATAGCTACAATAAATAAAACAACGCAAACAAGCATTGCACTCAAACGAAAGAAAGAGCTGATCGTATTACTAAGAAACTTTTAACCCCGCTTAAACATATTAATACAATGCCAATGCAATCCTGCCACTTGAAATTATTGTATACAAATTGACTAAAACAAAATTACTTTACGCACCAATTCTTGGTATTGATAAATATTGTGAAATGCGACAATACAAAGTAATGCAAGGTACTTACAAAGCATTTTTTGTAAATTGTGAATTTTCATTTAAAGAAATAGAGAAAAACAGGTTCGACGATTAGAAAAAACGCTAGCACAAGTGTTTGGGGCCAAGGGAGATTTCTCTGTGAGGGCGAAATAGATTTTGAGGAATAAATTAAGAATTTTAAAATTATGTACAAAGTCTTTCTATTGTATTTGCTCATAGTAATATGCGGTATAATTAATCTGCACTTCTAAAATTTGTATATGAGGTATATGGGAGTAGGAGTAACTTTTAAATACATATGTATAAGTAATTATCCGGCTATCGTCATGCTAGTTTTAAACAAAGTCACTTCTTTGATGGCGCCTTGCCAAATTAAAGTTTGAATTCCGCAACTTTGCATGCAAATAGTATTTTTTTATCGCTCACTCGCCCCTCACCCTAAACTGCCATCGGTGCTTTTATTTGCGATATTGGAGTGGATAATTATCTTCTTGTGTTATTTTAGCAATGTGTCAAACACATTCTGATGTGGTTTGGTAATGTTCTTGTGTGGGCATTTGCTATTATTAAATAATCATTCTCGGAATGGCATCGAAATGTTTATGAAAATAACGAAAATTTATGAAGAGAATGAAAAAAGTTGATTTCTTTTGGTCGTCTTCGCATGGTTCGACTAATTCAGCAACAAAAATTGTATGCTAATTGACTCTTCGACATCCCCTTAGAAAACAGAAAATTATTTAAAGAGAAATATACAAGTTAACGCCACCAATAGCTATCAGCACTTATGTATAAAATAAACAATAAATATATAGTTTCTTTACTAAACGAATATGTCAAATATGTCATTGACACATCGCCAATTAGGAAGCGGCCTACAACTTATGGCATGCTTTAAGTAGAATTACACATCATCATTATCTAACACCTAAGCTCTGCACTTCTTAGAATGTAAGATGAATCTTTGTATCTAGGCTTAAGAAAGTAATTGTATAAAAGAATGTGAAATAAAGATCTTTGAGTTTAGTACGTTAACAAAACTCACTAGATTCACTTCTCTTGTGATCTTTTCAAAAACAACCCGGCGTTCGCGCAGAACATAATTGGCGAAACTGCCAGGAGCAACGAAAAAGCTTCTGTTAGACAATAAAAGTTTAAAAAATTAAAAAAAAATCAAGTAACGGTGCATCAATTACAAAAGTAACATTGTTATTATAAAGCAACAATCCCTTGCATATACTGCGCAAAGTGACGATTTACGAAGGCAACTAAACAAAGTGCAACGAAATCTAAAGTGAAACGGCGAACGATCCACAAAGACAACAGGAAGTTAGCAAAAGCTGGACGCAATCAAAAATATTTGGAAAGAAGCACTTCCCACAAACAAATTTTTATATACTAAATTATTTACGAATGATATCTATCTATCTATCTATCTATCTATCTATATAAATAAAAATGAATTGTTGTTCGTTAGTCTGATTAAAACTCGAGAACGGCTGGGCTGATTGAGCTGACTTTGGTTTTAAAATGTTTGTCGTAGTCCAGGGTAGGTCTAAACGGTGAGCAAATAAGGAAAAATTACGAGTAAGATAGAGTAAAACGACAATTCCATTTTCCCATATAAAAGTTGACCACTTACTTGCTGTCAAACATTTGACGGTATTTGTACTCTCAGTTCCACTCGAATTGAAGAACGCATTAAAACAAGACTTTTGAATCGACAACATAATATCAACTTTGCTTATAACATCGTGTATTTAAATTTCAATTTCAAATTTCAAAATATATAAATGTAATTAATGTGTTGACATGTTTGATGGTGCCAACCTTACAGTGTTACCAACTCTCAAAAATACTTTTATTATAATAACGGGGCATCTCTGCCTGTGCAGACTCCACATTGCTCATTGCTTACTAGATAGAGAATACTACATAGTTTGCCATATATGGTAAGCTAGACGCTCGGAAATTAGAACCACTTTGTTTTTGGGGTAGTTCTAATTTCCGAAATGTTCTAATTTCTGGACGGTTTTTTTTTAACGTGAATAATAAAACTAAGAGTTAAGCCACTTCCAAAAACTATATAAAAACATTTTTTTATTTCTTTTCTTATTTTTTTTTTTAAACATAACAATTCAGTTCATTACATAACAATTATTAAAAAAAAAAACAACTAAAAATTTCAGAAATTAATTAAAAACTCAGGATAAGGGCTCAGTTCAAAATTAATTTTTGTTTGACATATAATCAGTAATATTTGTTTGTTTTTTTGGTTTCTTTAAATCCGATATAACAATATCGTTACGGAGGGCCAAAAGATTGGTCATGTGCTTACTGGAAGACAATTCACTCTTGTTGCACCAATTTATTAAATTGTTAACGCTTTCAATAGCTATAACATTTGAAATAACTGGTGTGTCATCAACAACATCGTCTTCACTGCTATCAGAAAACTCATCATCGCTACTTAGGTCATCACCAGTTCGGTCTTCAAACTCATCTTCATTCCATTTCTCGATGTCAGCAATACACATGAAACTGTTTGGATCAATTTCTGCTAAAAGAGTTTGATTTACTTGGAGAGATTCATTGCAGTCCTCATTTTTGTTAAGCAACTCTGCTAGTGGCACATCATCATCGCTGTCGTATTGGTCAGAGTCCCAATTTAGCAACTTTGACCAAGAATTCCTCATCACTTTTGGAGTTATCTCATCCCAAGCTTGTTTCAGAAATATTATTGCCTTTCGGATGGAATGGGATTTCAACAGACTATTCAGTGCACCACCTTCAGCTATTATTTCAGCAAGTAACTTACTTCTGTAAACAAGTTTTGTTAACTTTATGGGATTTTGATCCATTGGTTGCACAGCTGCTGTCACATTTGGCGGCAAGAAATATGAAACTATGTTGCCATCTTTGCTTTGAAGATGCTCAATCGGTGCATGCGCGGAGCAGTTATCGATAAGCAAAAGAGCCTTCGAAGGCAAGTTATTTTTTTGAGAAAACTGGATGACCTGTAAACAAAAAAATATTTTAAAATTAAAGAAATTAAAAGCAAAATTATTTCCTCTTACTTCATTAATAAATATCTTGTGAAACCAATCGTGAAAGATCCGAGACGTCATCCAAGCATTTTTGGAAAAGTTGTAATGAAGTGGATTTTTAAAACCTTTGAAGCTCCTGGGATTTTTAGCTTTTCCAATAACTAAGGGCACTAATTTGTGAGACCCATCAGCATTTGAACCAAGTAAAATTGAAATTCGTTCTTTCTGAATTTTGTATCCAGGCGCACTTTTTTCACAAGCAGAGACATATGTTTTATCTGGTAGGCAACGATAAAATAATCCGGTTTCGTCCACATTATATAATTGCGACTCTATTAACCCCATCTCAGTGACTTTTGCACGGAATCTGTGAATAAATGGAGTGATGGAGGCAATATCACTAGAAAGAATCTCGCCACCAATTTTTAAAAAACGAATGCCGTGTCGCTTTTTAAATTTAGTAAACCATCCATCGCTTGCTCGGAATGCATTTTTATTTTTATCGGGGTATTCTTCACCAAAAATTTGTTTAGCTTTTTCCTTTAATATTGTTGCTGTCAATGTACACTTCCTTTCGCGTTGTTTTAAAAACCACTCATAAAGACGACTTTCCATTTTCGGATATTCGGCACTATGCACAGTTTTATTTGATGCTTCCTGATAAGTGTTGGAAACAGCATTTAATATAGATGACCTATTTGACTTGATATAGCTGATAGCAGATTTGCTCACGTTGAAATCTAGCGCTAGACGATTCCCTTGAACACCTTTGTCCAGCTTTTCTAATATCTTTACTTTGGTTTCCAAAGATAAAGTGTTTTTTTTACGTTTATTTGACATTTTTGGTAAGTTATTTTTAGTTTTCGGTAGAGTCTCGCAAAATATGTCCACGCGTATCAAATTTCACATACGAATGACAAAAACACCAAAAATATGGCAAAACAAAAACTAAAATATAACTTGGGGATTCCCCTTTCTATTTTACATTTGTTCAGTAATATAAAAACCAAGAATGGGAATTCCCCTGTGTTAAAAATGAAAAAAAATTCTCAGAAATTAGGAAAATAAGGCAAAACAAAAACTAAAATATAACTTGGGGATTCCCCTTTCTATTTTACATTTGTTCAGTAAAATAAAAATCAAGAATGGGAATTCCCTTGTGTTAAAAATGAAAAAAAAGCTCTCAGAAATTAGAACCTCAAGTTCTAATTTCAGAGCGGTCAATGCAAACAAAAAATGGTTGTGTTTAAAATAAAAAAAAAAATGCTCAGAAATTAGAACTTCAAGTTCTAATTTCAGAGCGTCCAATGCATTAAAAACTCTGGTTCTAATTTCTGGATGTTCTAATTTCTGAGAGTTCTAATTAGTGTGAGCGTCTACATCTTAGGGTGTTGTGTTACACTTTTTTTGCTACTTTCATGGTAATCAGGGTGTTGTGTTAGCATTTAAACTACATTTAAATTTTAAATTTTGATGACCGAGACTTTAAAAGATATTAAATAATGCAAGTGTTTACGTTATTTAAGTGATTATATTGAATTACTTTGCATATCTGTTCAATTTTATTGGGGTATTAGTTGTTGTTTAATGTTAAATCAGTAGTTTTTTTTTGTGCAATTTTTAAACACGCTTCAAGTATTTCCAAATTTTTGCATGCAGTAGGATACAATCCTGGGTGGTAATTTGTCGTTTGACATATACAAATTGACAACTCGTTAGCCGTTATAGGAAAACATCAATTGGAAATTGAGTTTGAAATGAAAGATATGTCGAAGTTTTTAATAAGAATACATATTAGTGTTAATAATAAAGTTTATATTAAAAATTGTAGAGCCTTTTTATTGCTACGAAAATTCACAACCCAACGTTTTAAAATACTTTTTATAAGAATTAGAACATATTTTTCTTTAAGAATTTTTAATAGCAGGCAGCCAGCCCTCATTTTCGGCACATAAAATTTTTGAGCATTTCACATAGGTAACTACCTCCCCTTCTAAAAGATAGCTTCTGTATTTTAATATATTTAATAGAATTGTAGGATTTTGGATGCATCTATTGTGAGAGCTTAACAATTTTTATTAATTATCAAATTATTTTGTGCAATATTTTTATTTAAATTTTTATGTAAATTATTAAATATGTTTATTTTAAGTTGAAAAGGTTAAAATAGGCCTACCGGAGAACCGAACACCTAAAAAAAAGTCTGTAACGCGCTTTATTGCAAACCTTTGGGGTGGTGTGGAAAATGCAAAACTTAAATATTCAAAAATAAATTATCAAAAATACTATACGGATGAGAATTAGAACGATGTATTAAAAATTCAGCTTCAAATGCCTAAATATCTTCTTTCCAAATTAAAATTATTGGTAATAATATTTCAAAAACTTACGAATACAAACCGTTTTATGTTTTCTGTCTGTCAATTGAAAACAAATACATTCAGAAGAAAACTCACCACCGAGAAATCTAAGAACAGAGCTGCTTTTTATTAATAAGAACTCACTACATAAAGAATATCTGACTATCAGTAAATGATATTTTTATGGGCGAAACATGACACACTATGGCGTTTAAATCGAATATTAGTAAATATATGTCATTAATAAATAATTTCCTTTTATATTAAGCAACAATATTTATAGTTTTTGTTATTTAATAGAATAAATTTGCTAAGTATTTACTGCTTCAATATATACAGCACTGTGTTGCTACCTCTGAAAATCCAAGATGGCCGCTATTCACCCCTCAGAAAGCTACCACGAAAAGGTTATCTACTGTATATACTGTGGTTTGTAAGCCACTTGTGCACGTATGTACATATGTATTTAGGAACTGATCAGCAAACACTTTCGAACGTATATATGGATTTAGGAAATTATCAGCACGCACTTTGAACGTACATATGTATATGAAAATGAGAATTTAGCAGCAACCACTTTGAATGTATGTACATATGTGAAAATGAGAATTTTGCAGCAACCACTTTTGAACGTATGTATTTGAAAATTTGAAAACACTTTTATGCGGTTTTATTTGAAATATTGGAAAACACTTTTATGCGGTTTTATTTGAAGAATATTGGAGAACACTTTGGTGCACTTGTAGTTGCAAATCCGAAGACACCTTTATGCGCTTTTAGTTGAAATATTGGAAAACACTTTTATGCACTTGTGCTTGGAAATCTGAAGACACTTTTATGCGCTTTTAGTTGAAATATTGGAAAACACTTTTATGCACTTGTGCTTGGAAATCTGAAGACACTTTTATGCGCTTTTAGTTGAAATATTGGAAAACACTTTTATGCACTTGTGCTTGGAAATCTGAAGACACTTTTATGCGCTTTTAGTTGAAATATTGGAAAACACTTTTATGCACTTGTGCTTGGAAATCTGAAGACACTTTTATGCGCTTTTAGTTGAAATATTAGAAAACACTTGTATGCGGTTTTATTTTAAAAAAGTTCACTTGTATAAAAAAACGTTGCTGTCGTCACTCGCTTCACACTTGTAGACCGCAGGAGAAAAAAACGTCTTGTCGCCACGAACGGGAATCGCAAAAAAGGGCCGTTGCTGTTGTTGTTTTAACGGAAAATTCAATCCCCGTTGGGATGGTAAATGTCATTTGTGTTGTCGTCGATGTCATCTAACGGTAGGCCCAAGAAACGTGCTGTTTCGACGGGGTCGGACCAAAGGGAGGAGGGTGTTAGATGGGTGGGGTTTGTGGGGCATGCAAAGAGGTGGTCAGTATCATGCGGAGACTCGTTGCATGCAGGACATACGTCGGGTATGTCAGGGTCTATTCTGGATAAGTAGGAGTTTAACCTGCTACAGTATCCAGAACGGAGTTGCGCAAGGGTCACACGCGTTTCTCGCGGCAGCTGGAGCTCTTCGTCTGCGATGGGTGGTGGTTTGACTCCAAGAACACCATTCACGGGAAGGGAGTCGGTGAAGGTGTTGATGGCTCCGCTGTGAATGGCGGTCAGTTCCTGTCTGAAGTTAGTTGCGTCCGAAGTCCGGTCGGCGTATTGTACGACGTCGTCGACGTAATCCAGGAATGACCTTTTGATGCTCCTAGGGGCGGTTCCGCTCCAAGCAGATGACTGCAGGGGTGATTTCTGCCAAAGCATCCCAGCAGGAACTGCCTGGAGAGGAGTTCATTATGCTCTTTAACTGGGAGCATAAGCGTCTCACTGTGTAGGTGTTCAATGGGAGACATCAAAAGACATCCTGTAGTGGTCCGGAGTGCAGTGCTCTGACAGGTCTGTAGTTTCCTCATCTGCGTACCACTGCATCCAGGCGACCATATGGGGCTGCGTAATTGAGGACCGGCCGGCCGATTGCCTTGTATGTTGCCAACAACGTTTCTTTGTCTTTTCCCCATGTGCTGTCGGCTAGCGACTTGAGGATTTTTTGTTTGCGTCTCTGTACTTTGGCGATAATCGCGGTCGTATGAGGAGAGAAGGAGCATAGACTGTCGAATGTTACACCTAAAATCTTAGGATTGTTGACAGTCGGAATTTTGCCGCCGTCGACTGCAATGTTAAGCTCAAGTCTATACTCCTTCGTCCAGTTTGTGAATATGGTCGCTGTGGATTTGGTGGGGAAAGTGTGAGATTTCGTGCAGTGAGGAAACGAGAAAGGTCGGAGAGGTAGCTGTTTACCTTCGAACACATGCCATCGATTCCATTGCCCGACGCCAATATCGTGCAGTCATCAGCGTACGAGGTTATGGAAACTCCTTCTGGTGGTTGTGGGAGTTTCGAGATGTTGAAGTTAAACAGTAGTGGGGAGAGGATACCACCCTGCGGAACCCCCTGTTTAATTCTTCTCAGTTTAGATGTTTTACCTCGAAATGGTACGGATGACTGGCGACCGCTCAGATAGTTCATGGTCCACCTCTTTAGCCCTGGAGGGAGCGTAGTTGTTTCGATGTCCTGCAGTAGCGTTGTGTGATTGACAGTATCAAAAGCTTTTGACAAGCCCAACGCTACGAGGATCGTTCCCTCATAGGATGGTTTCTGGTTGCGGCCACGAACTGAGCGTTTATGACGCTAAGTGCTGTGGTGGTGCTATGCACTTTTCGGTATCCATGCTGGTGGCTGGCTAGGCTCAGGTGGTGTCTTCACTACTGGGGAGAGGAGAGTTATCGGGCGATAAGATTCCCCTTTGTTGGCGGATTTCCCAGGTTTCAGTAGTGGGACCACTCTTCCGACTTTCCACACATCAGGTATTTGAAGAGTGGTCAGCGACAGATTGAGGACCTTGGTGAGATATCCTACTCCCGTCGAGCCTAGATGTTTTAGCATTAGCATGTTGATTCCATCAGGGCCAATGGATTTGGATGATTTTGCTTTTTTGATGGCACCCTGAACCTCCTCATCGGTGAAAGTAAGTGGCGCGCTTTCGTTTGGCATTTTGCGCAGCCGTCGGTTAACACATCGTTTAGCTTTGTCTACCGAAGGGTGCAGTGTAAATTGCCGGCTAAAATAGCTCGCGCACTTCTTCGGGTCCGAAGAGGCATGACCATTGAATTCAACTTCAACTGGTCGTCGGGCGGTTCCTCGGGTTAGATAGAGCCTGCCAGTGCTCCAAAGCTTCACTCACCCGGTGGAGAGGTTACAGGACCTCAGGTGCTCTATCCATTTCGTCCGCTTATGTTATTTACCATCTGCCGAATTTCCAAATTGAGATCCCTTATTCGGGATCCCCGGGATCGGCATGGCGTAAGGTGTCGCGCTCTATTAGCTAAAACGCCGTTTTATTGGAAATTGGGCGGATTTTCCGCGATTCCAGCCGGGATGAAGCGGGAGCGGTAAAGGCCGCGATCACCTTTGCGAAATTGATGTCTGCCAACGCATACGTCCATAGGAATGGGTAGAGCGTTGAAGGTGCTCTCAGTAAATTCTGTGAAGCCGACCCAATTAGCTTTGTTAAAGTTAAAAAAGGTGCGGTTGTCCACAGAAACAAAATCGGGAGGCTTCTCGATCGAAATAATTATGGGCAGATGATCTCATGCGAGAGTTGCATATTCATCGAATGTCCAGCTCCATCCCCCTACGATCATTTGACAGGCAGGAATGCCAAAGATCGTGGTGCGCGTTAAAGTCGCCTAGTACCAAAGGGTTTTCACCACGAAGTAGCGCACCTATGTTCCGGTGATATCCTGTTGGGCAACATGTAACTGAGGGATGTATATATTAAATATTTCGAGCTCGGCATCGCCTGACCGATAGCTATACCCTGACATTCTAGGGTAGTATCCCTGGGGTCGATGTCACATCGATTAGACGATACTGCACGGTGTTGTGCAATATGAAAGATAGGCCACCACCATTATCTCGCTCGCGATCTATTACGTATCACGTTGAAACCGGCGCAACTCAGAAGATCTGAGCGATGTTTAGCTTGGTTTCTTGGACCGCAGCTATCGATACACTTTCCCGATTCATAAGTGCAACTATCTCCTCGCAGTCCGTTGCAGTTAAATTGAAGTAGCCGAGTTTGTCGCAGGTGTCCGTGGGTGATCCCTGGGGTGAGGAGTGGGACGCGGGTGGAAGTTGTTGCAGTTGGGCAGTGACCCGGCAGGGCGGTTGTCGCCAAAGGCGACAGGCGACGCCACTGTTGTGAGTTGCGGGGCAGACCAGCATGGGGCATGCTCCGGCGAGTCACTCCACCTACGACGGATGCCACGTTCCGACGTATGACGGTCTGACACACGGAAACAGACAAAGAGGGACCAAGAGCTGCTGGTTGGTTCTGCTTTGAGGTTCAGACAGGATGAGGTTGGGAGAGGGGACAAGTCGGAGGAGCTATGTTGCCTGATTGAGCTCTAGGGACCGTGAGGTCCTCTGTTGGCCACTCCCCGGGTTGGGTTGGGGGGCGGCGCGCAGACCCCCTTTCGGATTGCACAGCCGTGGGGCCGGGTCGCGTTTTGCGCAGGCAACATGGGGCCACGTAACGCGTGGTCCCCTCCCTATGTGTCTTAAAGGGGGGAACAGGGGCTTTTGAAAAAATCCATTCCCTGTGTTGCACCTGTTTAAATTAGTTTGGATGGAGCCGTTTTGCGCCCAAGAAAAAAAATTTCCCCCGGGCCCGGGTTGGACTCAATCCAGCCGGGGTCAGGAGGATACGGAAAAATTAACACCCACCGATCCCAAACGGGTTAGATCCCGAAAGAACAGCCCTTGGTCGGATGAAATCCGGTCTTCCGGGGCGTGAACCGGCTGTCGTGGGGAAACGAGGGCCGTTGCTCGTTCTGCTGATCTTTTTTGGGGTGCTGGTGGCGAGTACGCTGTAACGGAATAGCGGTATGGTGTTGCCTTTCGTCTTCATATGTGATGTATTCGT
>NW_026091438.1:0-17577 GCF_024586455.1 Bactrocera neohumeralis
GTCAACTTCAGTTAGCTGAAGAAGGTTTGTTATCTTAAATATGTTAAATTAATTATTTGAAGCAACTCAATATCGATTGCCGAATGTGTATGTTCAAGAAAATCGACTTTATGCTTAAACATAAGATTGTCGAATTCTTCCAATTACACTGCCGTTATGGCTTTATGTCAACTTCAGTAAGATGAAAGAAGTAAATTAACTTAATTATGTTAAATTAATGATTTAAGGCAATTCAATATCGGCTGCTAAATGTGTATATACAAGAAAATTGACTTTATACCTGAATATAAGATTGTCGAATTCTTCCAAATGCTCTGCTGTTATGGCTTTATGTCAACTTCAGTAAGATGAAGAAGGTAAATTAACTTAACGATGTAAAATTAATTATTTCAAGCAACTCAATATCGACTGCTAAAGGTGTATATACAAGAAAATCGACTTTTTACCTGAATATAAGATTATCGAATTCTTCCAAATGCACTGCCGTTATGGCTTTATGTCAACTTCAGTAAGATGAAGAAGGTAAATTAACTTAAATATGTTAAAGTAATGATTTGAAGCAGCTCAATATCGACTACTAAATGTGTATATACAAGAAAATCGACTTTATACCTGAATATAAGATTGTCGAATTCTTCCAAATGCACTGCCGTTATGGCTTTATGTCAACTTCAGTAAGATGAAGAAAATTTGTTATCTTAAATATGTTAAATAAATGATTTGAAGCATCTCAATATCGAATGCTGAATGTGTATATTCAAGAAAATCGACTTTCCACTTGAACATAGGATTGTCGAATTCTCCCAAATGCTCTGCCGTTATGGCTTTATGTCAACTTCAATAAGATGAAAAAGGTAAATTAACTTAAATATGTTAAATTAATGATTTAAGGCAATTCAATATCGGCTGCTAAATGTGTATATACAAGAAAATCGACTTTATACCTGAATATATGATTGTCGAATTCTTCCAAATGCTCTGCTGTTATGGCTTTATGTCAACTTCAGTAAGATGAAGAAGGTAAATTAACTTAAATATGTTAAAGTAATGATTTGAAGCAGCTCAATATCGACTGCTTAATGTGTATATACAAGAAAATGGACTTTATACCTGAATATAAGATTGTCGAATTCTTCCAAATGCACTGCCGTTATGGCTTTATGTCAACTTCAGTTAGCTGAAGAAGGTTTGTTATCTTAAATATGTTAAATTAATGATTTGAAGCAACTCAATATCGATTGCTGAATGTGTATATTCAAGAAAATCCAATTACACTGCCGTTATGGCTTCATAACAACTTCAGTAAGATAAAGAAGGTAAATTAACTTAAAGATGTTAAATTAATGATTTAAGGCAATTCAATATCGGCTGCTAAATGTGTATATACAAGAAAATCGACTTTATATCTGAATATAAGATTGTCGAATTCTTCTAAATGCACTGCCGTTATGGCTTCATGTCAACTTCAGTAAGATGAAGAAGGTAAATTACTTAAAGATGTTAAATTAATGATTTAAAGCAGCTCAATATCGACTGCTTAATGTGTATATACAAGAAAATGGACTTTATACCTGAATAGATTAACTTAAAGTTGTTAAATTAATGATTTAAAGCAACTCCGTATCGACTGCTAAATGTGTATATACAAGAAAATCTAATTTATACGTGAATATAAGATTGTCGAAGTCATCCAAATGCACTGCCGTTATGGCTTTATGTCAACTTCAGTAAGATGATGAAGGTAAATTAACTTAAAGTTGTTAAATTAATGATTTAAAGCAACTCCGTTTCGACTGCTAAATGTGTATATACAAGAAAATCTAATTTATACGTGAATATAAGATTGTCGAAGTCATCCAAATGCACTGCCGTTATGGCTTTATGTCAACTTCAGTAAGATGAAGAAGGTTAATTAACTTAAAGATGTTAAATAAATGATTTAAGGCAATTCAATATAGGCTGCTAAAGGTGTATATGCAAGAAAATCGACTTTTTACCTGAATATAAGATTGTCGAATTCTCCCAAATGCTCTGCCGTTATGGCTTTATGTCAACTTCAGTAAGATGAAGAAGGTAAATTAACTTAAAGATGTTAAATTAATGATTTCAAGCAAATCAATATCGACTGCTAAAGGTGTATATGCAAGAAAATCGACTTTTTACCTGAATATGAGATTATCGAATTCTTCCAAATGCACTGCCGTTATGGCTTTATGTCAACTTCAGTAAGATGAAGAAAGTAAATTAACTTAATTTAGTTAAATTAATGATTTAAAGCAATTCAATATCGAATATAAGATTGTCGAATTCTTCTAAATGCATTGCCGTTATGGCTTCATGTCAACTTCAGTAAGATGAAGAAGGCTTGTTATCTTAAATATGTTAAAGTAATGATTTGAAGCAGCTCACTATCGACTGCTTAATGTGTATATACAATAAAATGGACTTTATACCTGAATATAATAACTTAAAGTTGTTAAATTAATGATTTAAAGCAACTCAGTATCGACTGCTAAATGTGTATATACAAGAAAATCTAATTTATACGTGAATATAAGATTGTCGAAGTCATCCAAATGCACTGCCGTTATGGCTTTATGTCAACTTCAGTAAGATGAAGAAAGTAAATTAACTTAAAGTTGTTAAATTAATGATTAAAAGCAACTCAGTATCGACTGCTAAATGTGTATATACAAGAAAATCTAATTTATACGTGAATATAAGATTGTCGAAGTCATCCAAATGCACTGCCGTAATGGCTTTATGTCAACTTCAGTAAGATGAAGAAGGTTAATTAACTTAAAGATGTTAAATAAATGATTTAAAGAAACTCAATATCGACTGCTAAAGGTGTATATGCAAGAAAATCGACTTTTTACCTGAATATAAGATTGTCGAATGATTCCCAAATGCAACTGCCGTTATGGCTTTATGTCAACTTCAGTAAGATGAAGTATAAATTAACTTAAAGATGTTAAATTAATGATTTCAAGCAAAAACCTGCTAAAGGTGTATATGCAAGAAAATCGACTTTTTACCTGAATATGAGATTATCGAATTCTTCCAAATGCACTGCCGTTATGGCTTTATGTCAACTTCAGTAAGATGAAGAAGGTAAATTAACTTAAAGATGTTAAATTAATGATTTAAAGCAACTCAATATCGACTGCTAAATGTGTATATACAAGAAAATCGAATTTATACGTGAATATAAGATTGTCGAAGTCATCCAAATGCACTGCCGTTATGGCTTTATGTCAACTTCAGTAAGATGAAGAAGGTTAATTAACTTAAAGTTGTTAAATTAATGATTTAAAGCAACTCAGTATCGACTGCTAAATGTGTATATACAAGAAAATCTAATTTATACGTGAATATAAGATTGTCGAAGTCATCCAAATGCACTGCCGTTATGGCTTTATGTCAACTTCAGTAAGATGAAGAAGGTTAATTAACTTAAAGATGTTAAATTAATGATTTAAAGCAACTCAATATCGACTGCTAAAGGTGTATATGCAAGAAAATCGACTTTTTACCTGAATATAAGATTGTCGAATTCTTCCAAATGCACTGCCGTTATGGCTTTATGTCAACTTCAGTAAGATGAAGAAGGTAAATTAACTTAAAGATGTTAAATTAATGATTTAAAGCAAATCAATATCGACTGCTAAATGTGTATATACAAGAAAATCGACTTTATACCTGAATATAAGATTGTCGAATTCTTCCAAATGCACTGCCGTTATGGCTTTATGTCAACTTCAGTAAGATGAAGAAGGTAAATTAACTTAAATATGTTAAATTAATGATTTAAAGCAACTCAATATCGACTGCTAAATGTGTATATACAAGAAAATCGACTTTTTACCTGAATATAAGATTGTCGAATTCTTCCAAATGCACTGCCGTTATGGCTTTATGTCAACTTCAGTAAGATGAAGAAGGTAAATTAACTTAAATTATGTTAAATTAATGATTTAAAGCAACTCAATATCGACTGCTAAATGTGTATATACAAGAAAATCGACTTTATACCTGAATATAAGATTGTCGAATTCTTCCAAATGCACTGCCGTTATGGCTTTATGTCAACTTCAGTAAGATGAAAAGGTAAATTAACTTAAATATGTTAAATTAATGATTTAAAGCAACTCAATATCGACTGCTAAATGTGTATATGCAAGAAAATCGACTTTATACCTGAATATAAGATTGTCGAATTCTTCCAAATGCACTGCCGTTATGGCTTTATGTCAACTTCAGTAAGATGAAGAAGGTAAATTAACTTAAATATGTTAAATTAATGATTTAAAGCAATTCAATATCGACTGCTAAATGTGTATATACAAGAAAATCGACTTTATACCTGAATATAAGATTGTCGAATTCTTCCAAATGCACTGCCGTTATGGCTTTATGTCAACTTCAGTAAGATGAAGAAGGTAAATTAACTTAATATGTTAAATTAATGATTTAAAGCAACTCAATATCGACTGCTAAATGTGTATATACAAGAAAATCGACTTTATACCTGAATATAAGATTGTCGAATTCTTCCAAATGCACTGCCGTTATGGCTTTATGTCAACTTCAGTAAGATGAAGAAAGGTAAATTAACTTAATTATGTTAAATTAATGATTTAAAGCAATTCAATATCGACTGCTAAATGTGTATATACAAGAAAATCGACTTTATACCTGAATATAAGATTGTCGAATTCTTCCAAATGCACTGCCGTTATGGCTTTATGTCAACTTCAGTAAGATGAAGAAGGTAAATTAACTTAAATATGTTAAATTAATGATTTAAAGCAACTCAATATCGACTGCTAAATGTGTATATACAAGAAAATCGACTTTATACCTGAATATAAGATTGTCGAATTCTTCCAAATGCACTGCCGTTATGGCTTTATGTCAACTTCAGTAAGATGAAGAAGGTAAATTAACTTAAAGATGTTAAATTAATGATTTAAAGCAACTCAATATCGACTGCTAAATGTGTATATACAAGAAAATCGACTTTATACCTGAATATAAGATTGTCGAATTCTTCCAAATGCACTGCCGTTATGGCTTTATGTCAACTTCAGTAAGATGAAGAAGGTTAAATTAACTTAAATATGTTAAATTAATGATTTAAAGCAACTCAATATCGACTGCTAAATGTGTATATACAAGAAAATCGACTTTATACCTGAATATAAGATTGTCGAATTCTTCCAAATGCTCTGCCGTTATGGCTTTATGTCAACTTCAGTAAGATGAAAAGGTAAATTAACTTAAATATGTTAAATTAATGATTTAAAGCAACTCAATATCGACTGCTAAATGTGTATATACAAGAAAATCGACTTTATACCTGAATATAAGATTGTCGAATTCTTCCAAATGCTCTGCCGTTATGGCTTTATGTCAACTTCAGTAATACGAATAAGGTAAATTAACTTAAATATGTTAAATTAATGATTTAAAGCAATTCAATATCGACTGCTAAATGTGTATATACAAGAAAATCGACTTTATACCTGAATATAAGATTGTCGAATTCTCCCAAATGCACTGCCGTTATGGCTTTATGTCAACTTCAGTAAGATGAAGAAGGTAAATTAACTTAAATATGTTAAATTAATGATTTAAAGCAACTCAATATCGACTGCTAAATGTGTATATACAAGAAAATCGACTTTATACCTGAATATAAGATTGTCGAATTCTTCCAAATGCTCTGCCGTTATGGCTTTATGTCAACTTTAGTAAGATGAAGAAGGTTAATTAACTTAAATATGGTAAATTAATGATTTAACGCAACTCAATATCGACTGCTAAATGTGTATATACAAGAAAACCGACTTTATACCTGAATATAAGATTGTCGAATTCTTCCAAATGCTCTGCCGTTATGGCTTTATGTCAACTTCAGTAAGATGAAGAAGGTAAATTAACTTAAAGATGTTAAATTAATGATTTAAAGCAACTCAATATCGACTGCTAAATGTGTATATACAAGAAAATCGACTTTATACCTGAATATAAGATTGTCGAATTCTTCCAAATGCACTGCCGTTATGGCTTTATGTCAACTTCAGTAAGATGAAGAAAGTAAATTAACTTAAAGATGTTAAATTAATGATTTAAAGCAACTCAATATCGACTGCTAAATGTGTATATACAAGAAAATCGACTTTATACCTGAATATAAGATTGTCGAATTCTTCCAAATGCACTGCCGTTATGGCTTTATGTCAACTTCAGTAAGATGAAGAAGGTTAAATTAACTTAAATATGTTAAATTAATGATTTAAAGCAACTCAATATCGACTGCTAAATGTGTATATACAAGAAAATCGACTTTATACCTGAATATAAGATTGTCGAATTCTCCCAAATGCTCTGCCGTTATGGCTTTATGTCAACTTCAGTAAGATGAAGAAGGTAAATTAACTTAAATATGTTAAATTAATGATTTAAAGCAATTCAATATCGACTGCTAAATGTGTATAAACAAGAAAATCGACTTTATACCTGAATATAAGATTGTCGAATTCTTCCAAATGCTCTGCCGTTATGGCTTTATGTCAACTTCAGTAAGATGAAGAAGGTAAATTAACTTAAAGATGTTAAATTAATGATTTCAAGCAACTCAATATCGACTGCTAAAGGTGTATATACAAGAAAATCGACTTTTTACCTGAATATAAGATTATCGAATTCTTCCAAATGCACTGCCGTTATGGCTTTATGTCAACTTCAGTAAGATGAAGAAGGTAAATTAACTTAATTATGTTAAATTAATGATTTAAAGCAATTCAATATCGACTGCTAAATGTGTATATACAAGAAAATCGACTTTATACCTGAATATAAGATTGTCGAATTCTTCCAAATGCTCTGCCGTTATGGCTTTATGTCAACTTCAGTAAGATGAAGTTAAATTAATGATTTAAAGCAATTAAATGCAAAATGTTTATATAAAGATTTAAGATTGAAATTTAAAAGCTCTTGTTATGGCTTTATGTCAACTTAAAGATGTTAAATTAATTGATTTAAAGCAATTCAATATCGACTGCTAAATGTGTATATACAAGAAAATCGACTTTATACCTGAATATAAGATTGTCGAATTCTTCCAAATGCTCTGCCGTTATGGCTTTATGTCAACTTCAGTAAGATGAAGAAGGTAAATTAACTTAAATATGTTAAATTAATGATTTAAAGCAATTCAATATCGACTGCTAAATGTGTATATACAAGAAAATCGACTTTATACCTGAATATAAGATTGTCGAATTCTCCCAAATGCTCTGCCGTTATGGCTTTATGTCAACTTCAGTAAGATGAAGAAGGTAAATTAACTTAAATATGTTAAATTAATGATTTAAAGCAACTCAATATCGACTGCTAAATGTGTATATACAAGAAAATCGACTTTATACCTGAATATAAGATTGTCGAATTCTCCCAAATGCTCTGCCGTTATGGCTTTATGTCAACTTCAGTAAGATGAAGAAGGTAAATTAACTTAAAGATGTTAAATTAATGATTTAAAGCAACTCAATATCGACTGCTAAATGTGTATATACAAGAAAATCGACTTTATACCTGAATATAAGATTGTCGAATTCTTCCAAATGCTCTGCCGTTATGGCTTTATGTCAACTTCAGTAAGATGAAGAAGTAAATTAACTTAAAGATGTTAAATTAATGATTTAAAGCAACTCAATATCCATATCTTAGTGTGTATATACAAGAAAATGGACTATATACCTGAATATAAGATTATCGAATTCTTCCAAATGCACTGCCGTTATGGCTTTATGTCAACTTCAGTAAGATGAAAAAGGTAAATTAACTTAAAGATGTTAATTAATAATTTAAAGTATTTCAATATCGACTGCTAAATGTGTATATACAAGAAAATCGACTTTATTCCTTAATATAAGTTTGTCGAATTCTTCCAAATGCTCTGCTGTTATGGCTTTATGTCAACTTCAGTAAGATGAAGAAGGTAAATTAACTTAAAGATGTTAAATTAATTATTTCAAGCAACTCAATATCGACTGCTAAAGGTGTATATACAAGAAAATCGACTTTTTACCTGAATATAAGATTATCGAATTCTTCCAAATGCACTGCCGTTATGGCTTTATGTCAACTTCAGTAAGATGAAGAAGGTAAATTAACTTAAATATGTTAAATTAATGATTTAAAGCAACTCAATATCGACTGCTAAATGTGTATATACAAGAAAATCGACTTTATACCTGAATATAAGATTGTCGAATTCTTCCAAATGCACTGCCGTTATGGCTTTATGTCAACTTCAGTAAGATGAAGAAGGTAAATTAACTTAAAGATGTTAAATTAATTATTTAAAGCAACTCAATATCGACTGCTAAATGTGTATATACAAGAAAATCGACTTTATACCTGAATATAAGATTGTCGAATTCTTCCAAATGCACTGCCGTTATGGCTTTATGTCAACTTCAGTAAGATGAAGAAGGTAAATTAACTTAAATATGTTAAATTAATGATTTAAAGCAACTCAATATCGACTGCTAAATGTGTATATACAAGAAAATCGACTTTATACCTGAATATAAGATTATCGAATTCTTCCAAATGCACTGCCGTTATGGCTTTATGTCAACTTCAGTAAGATGAAAAGGTAAATTAACTTAATTATGTTAAATTAATGATTTAAGGCAATTCAATATCGACTGCTAAATGTGTATATACAAGAAAATCGACTTTATACCTGAATATAAGATTGTCGAATTCTCCCAAATGCTCTGCCGTTATGGCTTTATGTCAGCTTCAGTAAGACGAAGAAGGTAAATTAACTTAAAGATGTTAAATTAATGATTTAAAGCAACTCAATATCGACTGCTTAATGTGTATATAAAGAAAATGGACTTTATACCTGAATATAAGATTGTCGAATTCTTCCAAATGCACTGCCGTTATGGCTTTATGTCAACTTCAGTAAGATGAAGAAGGTAAATTAACTTAAAGATGTTAAATTAATGATTTAAAGCAACTCAATATCGACTGCTAAAGGTGTATATACAAGAAAATCGACTTTATACCTGAATATAAGATTGTCGAATTCTTCCAAATGCACTGCCGTTATGGCTTTATGTCAACTTCAGTAAGATGAAGAAGGTAAATTAACTTAAATATGTTAAACAAATGATTTGAAGCAACTCAATATCGACTAATAAATGTGTATATTCAAGAAAATCGACTTTATACCTTGAATATAAGATTGTCGAATTCTTCCAAATACACTGCCGTTATGGCTTTATGTCAACTTCAGTAAGATGAAGAAGGTAAATTAACTTAAATGTTATGTTAAATTAATGATTTAAAGCAACTCAATATCGACTGCTAAAGGTGTATATACAAGAAATCGACTTTATACCTGAATATAAGATTGTCGAATTCTTCCAAATGCTCTGCTGTTATGGCTTTATGTCAACTTCAGTAAGATGAAGAAGGTAAATTAACTTAAATATGTTAAAGTAATGATTTAAAGCAAATCAATATCGACTGCTTAATGTGTATATACAAGAAAATCGACTTTATACCTGAATATAAGATTGTCGAATTCTCCCAAATGCTCTGCCGTTATGGCTTTATGTCAGCTTCAGTAAGATGAAGAAGGTAAATTAACTTAAAGATGTTAAATTAATGATTTAAAGCAACTCAATATCGACTGCTTAATGTGTATATACAAGAAAATCGACTTTATACCTGAATATAAGATTGTCGAATTCTTCCAAATGCACTGCCGTTATGGCTTTATGTCAACTTCAGTAAGATGAAGAAGGTAAATTAACTTAAATATGTTAAATTAATGATTTAAAGCAACTCAATATCGACTGCTAAATGTGTATATACAAGAAAATCGACTTTATACCTGAATATAAGATTGTCGAATTCTTCCAAATGCACTGCCGTTATGGCTTTATGTCAACTTCAGTAAGATGAAAAGGTAAGTTATCTTAAATATGTTAAATAAATGATTTGAAGCAACTCAATATCGAATGCTGAATGTGTATATTCAAGAAAATCGACTTTATACCTGATTATAAGATTGTCGAATTCTTCCAAATGCAGTGCTGTTATGGCTTTATGTCAACTTCAGTAAGATGAAGAAGGTAAATTAACTTAAATATGTTAAGGTAATGATTTGAAAAAGCTCAATATCGACTGCTTAATGTGTATATACAAGAAAATGGACTTTATACCTGAATACAAGATTGTCGAATTCTTCCAAATGCACTGCCGTTATGGCTTTATGTCAACTTCAGTTAGCTGAAGAAGGTTTGTTATCTTAAATATGTTAAATTAATGATTTGAAGCAACTCAATATCGATTGCTGAATGTGTATATTTAAGAAAATCGACTTTATACCTCAATATAAGATTGTGGAATTCTTCCAAATGCACTGCCGTTATGGCTTTATGTCCACTTCAGTAAGATGAAAAAGGTAAATTAACTTAAATAAGTGAAGTAAATGATTGGAAGAAACTCAATATCGATTGCTAAATGTGTATTTACAAGAACATCGACTTTATACTTGAATATAAGATTGTCGAATTCTTCCAAATGCACTGCCGTTATGGCTTTATGTCCACCTCAGTAAGATGAAAAAGGTAAATTAACTTAAATATGTTAAACTAATGATTTAAAGCAATTCAATATCGGCTGCTAAATGTGTATATACAAGAAAATCGACTTTATACCTGAATATAAGATTGTCGAATTCTTCCAAATGCTCTGCTGTTATGGCTTTATGTCAACTTCAGTAAGATGAAGAAGGTAAATTAACTTAAATATGTTAAAGTAATGATTTGAAGCAACTCAATATCGACTGCTTTATGTGTATATAAAAGAAAATGGACTTTATACCTGAATATAAGATTGTCGAATTCTTCCAAATGCACTGCCGTTATGGCTTTATGTCAACTTCAGTTAGCTGAAGAAGGTTTGTTATCTTAAATATGTTAAATTAATGATTTGAAGCAACCCAATATCGACTGCTAAATGCGTATATACAAGAAAATCGACTTTATACTTGAATATAAGATTGTCGAATTCTTCCAAATGCACTGCCGTTATGGCTTTATGTCAACTTCAGTAAGATGAAGAAGGTAAATTAACTTAAATATGTTAAATTAATGATTTAAAGCAACTCAATATCGACTGCTAAATGTGTATATACAAGAAAATCGACTTTATACCTGAATATAAGATTGTCGAATTCTTCCAAATGCACTGCCGTTATGGCTTTATGTCAACTTCAGTAAGATGAAGAAGGTAAATTAACTTAAAGATGTTAAATTAATGATTTAAAGCAACTCAATATCGACTGCTAAATGTGTATATACAAGAAAATCGACTTTATACCTGAATATAAGATTGTCGAATTCTTCCAAATGCACTGCCGTTATGGCTTTATGTCAACTTCAGTAAGATGAAGAAGGTAAATTAACTTAAAGATGTTAAATTAATGATTTAAAGCAACTCAATATCGACTGCTAAATGTGTATATACAAGAAAATCGACTTTATACCTGAATATAAGATTGTCGAATTCTTCCAAATGCTCTGCCGTTATGGCTTTATGTCAACTTCAGTAAGATGAAGAAGGTAAATTAACTTAAAGATGTTAAATTAATGATTTAAAGCAACTCAATATCGACTGCTAAATGTGTATATACAAGAAAATCGACTTTATACCTGAATATAAGATTGTCGAATTCTTCCAAATGCACTGCCGTTATGGCTTTATGTCAACTTCAGTAAGATGAAGAAGGTAAATTAACTTAAAGATGTTAAATTAATGATTTAAAAGCAACTCAATATCGACTGCTAAATGTGTATATACAAGAAAATCGACTTTATACCTGAATATAAGATTGTCGAATTCTTCCAAATGCACTGCCGTTATGGCTTTATGTCAACTTCAGTAAGATGAAGAAGGTAAATTAACTTAAATATGTTAAATTAATGATTTAAAGCAACTCAATATCGACTGCTAAATGTGTATATACAAGAAAATCGACTTTATACCTGAATATAAGATTGTCGAATTCTTCCAAATGCACTGCCGTTATGGCTTTATGTCAACTTCAGTAAGATGAAGAAGGTAAATTAACTTAAATATGTTAAATTAATGATTTAAAGCAACTCAATATCGACTGCTTAAATGTGTATATACAAGAAAATCGACTTTATACCTGAATATAAGATTGTCGAATTCTTCCAAATGCACTGCCGTTATGGCTTTATGTCAACTTCAGTAAGATGAAGAAGGTAAATTAACTTAAAGATGTTAAATTAATGATTTAAAGCAACTCAATATCGACTGCTAAATGTGTATATACAAGAAAATCGACTTTATACCTGAATATAAGATTGTCGAATTCTTCCAAATGCACTGCCGTTATGGCTTTATGTCAACTTCAGTAAGATGAAGAAGTAAATTAACTTAAAGATGTTAAATTAATGATTTAAAGCAACTCAATATCGACTGCTAAATGTGTATATACAAGAAAATCGACTTTATACCTGAATATAAGATTGTCGAATTCTTCCAAATGCACTGCCGTTATGGCTTTATGTCAACTTCAGTAAGATGAAGAAGGTAAATTAACTTAAATATGTTAAATTAATGATTTAAAGCAACTCAATATCGACTGCTAAATGTGTATATACAAGAAAATCGACTTTATACCTGAATATAAGATTGTCGAATTCTTCCAAATGCACTGCCGTTATGGCTTTATGTCAACTTCAGTAAGATGAAGAAGGTTTGTTATCTTAAATATGTTAAATTAATGATTTGAAGCAACTCAATATCGATTACTGAATGTGTATATACAAGAAAATCGACTTTATACTTGAACATAAGATTGTCGAATTCTTCCAATTACACTGCCGTTTCGGCTTTATGTCAACTTCAATAAGATTAAAAAGGTAAATTAATCTTAATTATGTTAAATTAATGATTTAAGGCAATTCAATATCGGCTGCTAAATGTGTATATACAAGAAAATCGACTTTATACTTGAATATAAGATTGTCGAATTCTTCCAAATACACTGCCGGTATGGCTTTATGTCAACTTCAGTAAGATGAAAAAGGTAAATTAACTTAATTATGTTAAATTAATGATTTAAGGCAATTCAATATCGGCTGCTAAATGTGTATATACAAGAAAATCGACTTTATACCTGAATATAAGATTGTCGAATTCTTCCAAATGCTCTGCTGTTATGGCTTTATGTCAACTTCAGTAAGATGAAGAAGGTAAATTAACTTAAAGATGTTAAATTAAAGATTTAAAGCAACTCAATATCGACTGCTTTATGTGTATATACAAGAAAATGGACTTTATACCTGAATATAAGATTGTCGAATTCTTCCAAATGCACTGCCGTTATGGCTTTATGTCAACTTCAGTTAGCTGAAGAAGGTTTGTTATCTTAAATATGTTAAATTAATGATTTGAAGCAACTTAATAGCGATTGCTGAATGTGTATATTTAAGAAAATCGACTTTATACTTGAACATAAGATTGTCGAATTCTTCCAAATGCACTGCCGTTATGGCTTTATGTCAACTTCAGTAAGATGAAGAAGGTAAATTAACTTAAAGATGTTAAATTAATGATTTCAAGCAACTCAATATCGACTTCTAAATGTGTATATACAAGAAAATCGACTTTATACCTGAATATAAGATTGTCGAATTCTTCCAAATGCACTGCCGTTATGGCTTTATGTCAACTTCAGTAAGATGAAAAAGGTAAATTAACTTAAATGTATGTTAAATTAATGATTTAAGGCAATTCAATATCGGCTGCTAAATGTGTATATACAAGAAAATCGACTTTATACCTGAATATATGATTGTCGAATTCTTCCAAATGCTCTGCCGTTATGGCTTTATGTCAACTTCAGTAAGATGAAAAAGGTAAATTAACTTAAAGATGTTAAATTAATGATTTAATGCAACTCAATATCGACTGCTAAATGTGTATATACAAGAAAATCGACTTTATACCTGAATAAAAGATTGTCGAATTCTTCCAAATGCTCTGCCGTTATGGCTTTATGTCATCTTCAGTAAGATGAAGAAGGTAAATTGTCTTAAATATGTTAAATTAATGATTTAAAGCAACTCAATATCGACTGCTAAATGTGTATATACAAGAAAATCGACTTTATACCTGAATATAAGATTGTCGAATTCTTCCAAATGCACTGCCGTTATGGCTTTATGTCAACTTCAGTAAGATGAAGAAGGTAAATTAACTTAAAGATGTTAAATTAATGATTTAAAGCAACTCAATATCGACTGCTAAATGTGTATATACAAGAAAATCGACTTTATACCTGAATATAAGATTGTCGAATTCTTCCAAATGCACTGCCGTTATGGCTTTATGTCAACTTCAGTAAGATGAAGAAGGTAAATTAACTTAAATATGTTAAATAATGATTTAAAGCAACTCAATATCGACTGCTAAATGTGTATATACAAGAAAATCGACTTTATACCTGAATATAAGATTGTCGAATTCTTCCAAATGCACTGCCGTTATGGCTTTATGTCAACTTCAGTAAGATGAAGAAGGTAAATTAACTTAAATATGTTAAATTAATGATTTAAATCAACTCAATATCGACTGCTAAATGTGTATATACAAGAAAATCGACTTTATACCTGAATATAAGATTGTCGAATTCTTCCAAAACTGCCGTTATGGCTTTATGTCAACTTATAAGATGAAAGAAGGTAAATTAACTTAAAGATGTTAAATTAATGATTTAAAGCAACTCAATATCGACTGCTAAATGTGTATATACAAGAAAATCGACTTTATACCTGAATATAAGATTGTCGAATTCTTCCAAATGCACTGCCGTTATGGCTTTATGTCAACTTCAGTAAGATGAAGAAGGTAAATTAACTTAAAGATGTTAAATTAATGATTTAAAGCAACTCAATATCGACTGCTAAATGTGTATATACAAGAAAATCGACTTTTTACCTGAATATAAGATTGTCGAATTCTTCCAAATGCACTGCCGTTATGGCTTTATGTCAACTTCAGTAAGATGAAGAAGGTAAATTAACTTAAATATGTTAAATTAATGATTTAAAGCAACTCAATATCGACTGCTTAATGTGTATATACAAGAAAATCGACTTTATACCTGAATATAAGATTGTCGAATTCTTCCAATACTGCCGTTATGGCTTTATGTCAACTTCAGTAAGATGAAAATAAATTAACTTATATGTTAAATTAATGATTTAAAGCAATTCAATATCGACTGCTAAATGTGTATATACAAGAAAATGGATTTTATACCTGAATATATGATTGTCGAATTCTTCCAAATTCTCTGCTGTTATGGCTTTATGTCAACTTCAGTAAGATGAAGAAGGTAAATTAACTTAAATATGTTAAAGTAATGATTTGAAGCAGCTCAATATCGACTGCTTAATGTGTATATACAAGAAAATGGACTTTATACCTGAATAAAAGATTGTCGAATTCTTCCAAATGCACTGCCGTTATGGCTTTATGTCAACTTCAGTTAGCTGAAGAAGGTTTGTTATCTTAAATATGTTAAATAAATGATTTGAAGCAACTCAATATCGATTGCTGAATATGTATATTCAAGAAAATCGACTTTATACTTGAACATAAGATTGTCGAATTCTTCCAAATGCACTGCCGTTATGGCTTCATAACAACTTCAGTAAGATGAAGAAGGTAAATTAACTTAAATATGTTAAAGTAATGATTTGAAGCAGCTCAATATCGACTGCTTAATGTGTTTATACAAGAAAATGGACTTTATACCTGAATATAAGATTGTCGAATTCTTCCAAATGCACTGCCGTTAGGGCTTTATGTCAACTTCAATAAGATGAAGAAGGTAAATTAACTTAAAGGTGTTAAATAAATGATTTAAAGCAACTCAATATCGACTGCTAAATGTGTATGTACAAGAAAATCGACTTTATACCTGAATATAAGATTGTCGAATTCTTCCAAATGCACTGCCGTTATGGCTTTATGTCAACTTCAGTAAGGTGGAGATGGTTTGTTATCTTAAATATGTTAAATTAATGATTTGAAGCAGCTCAATATCGACTGCTTAATGTGTATATACAAGAAAATGGACTTTATACCTGAATATAATAACTTAAAGTTGTTAAATTAATGATTTAAAGCAGCTCAGTATCGACTGCTAAATGTGTATATACAAGAAAATCTAATTTATACGTGAATATAAGATTGTCCAAGTCATCCAAATGCACTGCCGTTATGGCTTTATGTATGTTATTTACTTCAGTAAGATGAAGAAGGTTAATTAACTTAAAATTGTTAAATTAATGATGTTAAATTAATTATTTCAAGCAACTCAATATCGACTGCTAAATGTGTATATACAAGAAAATCGACTTTATACCTGAATATAAGATTGTCGAATTCTTCCAAATGCACTGCCGTTATGGCTTTATGTCAACTTCAGTAAGATGAAGAAGGTAAATTAACTTAAAGATGTTAAATTAATGATTTAAAGCAACTCAATATCGACTGCTAAATGTGTATATACAAGAAAATCGACTTTATACCTGAATATAAGATTGTCGAATTCTTCCAAATGCACTGCCGTTATGGCTTTATGTCAACTTCAGTAAGATGAAGAAGGTAAATTAACTTAAAGATGTTAAATTAATGATTTAAAGCAACTCAATATCGACTGCTAAATGTGTATATAAAAGAAAATCGACTTTATACCTGAATATAAGATTGTCGAATTCTTCCAAATGCACTGCCGTTATGGCTTTATGTCAACTTCAGTAAGATGAAGAAGGTAAATTAACTTAAATATGTTAAATTAATGATTTAAAGCAACTCAATATCGACTGCTAAATGTGTATATACAAGAAAATCGACTTTTTACCTGAATATAAGATTGTCGAATTCTTCCAAATGCACTGCCGTTATGGCTTTATGTCAACTTCAGTAAGATGAAGAAGGTAAATTAACTTAAATATGTTAAATTAATGATTTAAAGCAACTCAATATCGACTGCTAAATGTGTATATACAAGAAAATCGACTTTATACTTGAACATAAGATTGTCGAATTCTTCCAAATGCACTGCCGTTATGGCTTTATGTCAACTTCAGTAAGATGAAGAAGGTAAATTAACTTAGAGATGTTAAATTAATGATTTCAAGCAACTCAATATCGACTGCTAAAGGTGTATATACAAGAAAATCGACTTTATACCTGAATATAAGATTGTCGAATTCTTCCAAATGCTCTGCTGTTATGGCTTTATGTCAACTTCAGTAAGATGAAGAAGGTAAATTAACTTAAATATGTTAAAGTAATGATTTAATGCAACTCAATATCGACTGCTTAATGTGCATATACAAGAAAATGGACTTTATACCTGAATATAAGATTGTCGAAATCTCCCAAATGCTCTGCCGTTATGGCTTTATGTCAGCTTCAGTAAGACGAAGAAGG